>NC_047137.1:18560315-18645121 GCF_009829125.3 Periophthalmus magnuspinnatus
TAGGAGCAGTGGGGGCGCTGTCTGAGCTGAGCGACCGCATCGAGGAGAACAGCCGACGCCACGAGAACCAGCTCCAACTGCAGAGAGTCCAGAGGCTCCTGACCGGAAAGACCAGGGTCCAGAAGCCAGGTGGGTCCTGCAGTGACCTGAGAGACCAGGGCCACCCCTCCTTCTTTCTCCCTCTCTTTCCCTCGTTTCGTCTCTCTCTTTATTTCTCTCTGTCTGTCTCTATTTCTATTTCTCTCTCTATTTTTTTGTCTCTCTTTCATTTTCTCTCATTGTCTCTCTCTTTCTCTCTGTGTCTTCCTCTCTCTCTGTCTCTTCTCTTTCTCTCTCTGTCTCTTACTCTCTTTCTCTGTCTCTTTCTCTCTCTGTCTCTTCTTCTCTTTCTCTCTCTGTCTCTTCTTCTCTTTCTCTCTCTGTCTCTTACTCTTTCTTTCTCTGTCTCTTTCTCACTGTCTGTGTCTCGCTTTCTCTTGCTCTCTCTCTCTTTTTCTTTCTCTCTTTCTCCCTGTCCTTTTCTCTGTCTGTCTTTCTCTCTCTTTCTCTCTGTCACTTTCTCGCGCTGTAGCTCTCTTTCTCTCTCTTCCTCTTTTTCTTTAAAAAGATAGAATATTTTTTTATATTCTCATCTCTCTTCTTACTTTTCCCTCCTCTTTTCTTTCACTTCCCTCTATCTCACTCGCTCTCCCCTCTTTTGTACCTCACCCTCTCTTCTCTTTTAGCGCTCTGCCCCTCCTTCCTCTCTCTCTTTTCTTTATTCTTCACTCTCCTCTTCTCCCTCTCTTCTTCAGTCTCTCTTTATCTCTTTATCACTGTCCTGTCTCCTGAGCCTCTTCACAGCGGCTCCTCCTCTGGCCCTCAGCCCCTCAGGACCAATTAAAGCTCCAGTGCGGAACATGAAACGGAGCCACAGACGTGTAAAGGCCCGAGGAGCCTCGCCCAGAGGAAACACGTCTGAACTTTAAACTCATCCAAGAATCTCAACAGTATGTTTCAGAAAAGAGGCTTAAACTTCAGGGTCAGAGCCCACGGACACACGGGAGGGCATCTGACACACGGGGAGGGCATCTGACACATGGGGAGGGCATCTGAGACACGGGGAGGGCATCTGAGACACGGGGAGGGCATCTGACACACACGGGGAGGGCATCTGACACACGGGGAGGGCATCTGACACACGGGGAGGGCATCTGACACACGGGGAGGGCATCTGACACACACGGGGAGGGCATCTGACACACGGGGAGGGCATCTGACACACACGGGGAGGGCATCTAGGATACTGGAATAGTTGAAACACATGTAAAGTCACAGTATGTCACTTTTTTGTCATAAAATACTCATGCATTTTGGTCTTGGGCTCGCGTCTCCACAGACCTGACTCTTGTTTCTCGCTTGTTTCCATGGAGATGTTGTTCCTTTGTAATATTCCACATCGTAAACGTGTCTGTCCGCGTGGAGAATGTTCCGACGTGTGGGTTTAACGTTCTGTTTCCATGGAATCAGGCGGTTGACGACCCGTCCTGAGGAAGTTCCACAGTGCTGCTTTATTGCCCCTGATGCCCCGGCGTGCTTCTGTGCAGGGCGCTGGTACATCCGCGAGGGCTGGCTGAAGGTGGTGCCCCCTAAAGGCTCGGACCCCAAAGCGCACATGTTCTTCCTCTTCTCTGACGTGCTGCTGCAGACGCGCCGCTCCAGCGCCCTCTCTCTGTCCTCGGGGGAACGCTTTGAGGTGCGCCGCGTGTTTCCTCTGAGCGAGTGCGCCGTCGACAAGGTGTTTGGACACACGAGGAGCCAGGGCGGTCTGCTCAACGTGAGTGACACACGGGAGGGCATCTGACACACACGGGGAGGGCATCTGACACACAGGGAGGGCATCTGACACACAGGGAGGGCATCTGACACACAGAGGGAGGGCATCTGACCTGTTTAAACCTGTTTTAAGTCTTTTATATATGTAAAAAAAAAAAAAAAAAAAAAACTAAATTCATTCGTTTCTTCTCTGACTCTGGTCATTTGCATTTGTTGGTTTATTCTGCCCCCTGCTGCTGGTTTAGTGGAACTTTTCAGACCAGCAACTTTAGTCCTGGTTCAGTCCTGGTTCAGTCCTGGTCTAGTCCTGGTCTAGTCCTGGTTTAGTCCTGGTTCAGTCCTGGTCTAGTCCTTGTTCAGTCCTGGTTTAGTCCTGGTTTAGTCCTGGTTCAGTCCTGGTCTAGTCCTTGTTCAGTCCTGGTTTAGCCCTGGTTCAGTCCTGGTCTAGTCCTGGTTTAGTCCTGGTTCAGTCCTGGTCTAGTCCTGGTCTAGTCCTGGTTTAGTCCTGGTTCAGTCCTGGTCTAGTCCTTGTTCAGTCCTGGTTTAGTCCTGGTTTAGTCCTGGTTCAGTCCTGGTCTAGTCCTTGTTCAGTCCTGGTTTAGTCCTGGTTTAGTCCTGGTTCAGTCCTGGTCTAGTCCTGGTTTAGTCCTGGTTCAGTCCTGGTCTAGTCCTGGTTTAGTCCTGGTTCAGTCCTGGTCTAGTCCTGGTCTAGTCCTGGTTTAGTCCTGGTTCAGTCCTGGTCTAGTCCTGGTTCAGTCCTGGTTTAGTCCTGGTTTAGTCCTGGTTCAGTCCTGGTCTAGTCCTTGTTCAGTCCTGGTTTAGTCCTGGTTTAGTCCTGGTTCAGTCCTGGTCTAGTCCTGGTTTAGTCCTGGTTCAGTCCTGGTCTAGTCCTGGTCTAGTCCTGGTTTAGTCCTGGTCTAGTCCTGGTCTAGTCCTGGTCTAGTCCTGGTCTAGTCCTGGTTTAGTCCTGGTTCAGTCCTGGTCTAGTCCTGGTCTAGTCCTGGTTTAGTCCTGGTTCAGTCCTGGTCTAGTCCTGGTTTAGTCCTGGTTCAGTCCTGGTCTAGTCCTGGTCTAGTCCTGGTTCAGTCCTGGTTTAGTCCTGGTTTAGTCCTGGTTCAGTCCTGGTCTAGTCCTTGTTCAGTCCTGGTTTAGTCCTGGTTTAGTCCTGGTTCAGTCCTGGTCTAGTCCTGGTTTAGTCCTGGTTCAGTCCTGGTCTAGTCCTGGTTCAGTCCTGGTCTAGTCCTGGTCTAGTCCTGGTCTAGTCCTGGTCTAGTCCTGGTTTAGTCCTGGTCTAGTCCTGGTCTAGTCCTGGTCTAGTCCTGGTTTAGTCCTGGTTCAGTCCTGGTCTAGTCCTGGTTTAGTCCTGGTTCAGTCCTGGTCTAGTCCTGGTCTAGTCCTGGTCTAGTCCTGGTTTAGTCCTGGTCTAGTCCTGGTCTAGTCCTGGTTTAGTCCTGGTTCAGTCCTGGTCTAGTCCTGGTCTAGTCCTGGTTTAGTCCTGGTTCAGTCCTGGTCTAGTCCTGGTTTAGTCCTGGTTCAGTCCTGGTCTAGTCCTGGTCTAGTCCTGGTCTAGTCCTGGTTTAGTCCTGGTCTAGTCCTGGTCTAGTCCTGGTTCAGTCCTGGTCTAGTCCTGGTCTAGTCCTGGTCTAGTCCTGGTTTAGTCCTGGTCTAGTCCTGGTCTAGTCCTGGTCTAGTCCTGGTTTAGTCCTGGTCTAGTCCTGGTCTAGTCCTGGTCTAGTCCTGGTCTAGTCCTGGTCTAGTCCTGGTCTAGTCCTGGTTTAGTCCTGGTCTAGTCCTGGTTTAGTCCTGGTTTAGTCCTGGTCTAGTCCTGGTCTAGTCCTGGTCTAGTCCTGGTTTAGTCCTGGTCTAGTCCTGGTCTAGTCCTGGTTTAGTCCTGGTTCAGTCCTGGTCTAGTCCTGGTCTAGTCCTGGTCTAGTCCTGGTTTAGTCCTGGTCTAGTCCTGGTCTAGTCCTGGTCTAGTCCTGGTCTAGTCCTGGTCTAGTCCTGGTCTAGTCCTGGTCTAGTCCTGGTCTAGTCCTGGTTTAGTCCTGGTCTAGTCCTGGTCTAGTCCTGGTCTAGTCCTGGTTTAGTCCTGGTTTAGTCCTGGTCTAGTCCTGGTCTAGTCCTGGTCTAGTCCTGGTCTAGTCCTGGTCTAGTCCTGGTTTAGTCCTGGTCTAGTCCTGGTCTAGTCCTGGTCTAGTCCTGGTCTAGTCCTGGTTTAGTCCTGGTCTAGTCCTGGTCTAGTCCTGGTCTAGTCCTGGTCTAGTCCTGGTCTAGTCCTGGTCTAGTCCTGGTCTAGTCCTGGTCTAGTCCTGGTTTAGTCCTGGTCTAGTCCTGGTTCATGTCTTTTTTTCCAGTTGTCGTTCCCAAAGGCTCGTCTGTTGCTCATGTCCAGTGACCAGGACGACTTCAACGACTGGGTCACCTGCCTCACCTCAGCCGTCAGGTGACCCCCTCTGACCCTCTGCTCCTCTCCTCCTCTGACCCTCTGCTCCTCTGACCCTCTGCTCCTCTGACCCTCTCCTCCTCTGACCCTCTGCTCCTCTGCCCCTCTGCCCCTCTGCTCCTCTGACCCTCTCCTCCTCTCCTCCTCTGACCCTCTCCTCCTCTGACCCTCTCCTCTGACCCTCTCCTCTGACCCTCTCCTCCTCTGACCCTCTCCTCCTCTGACCCTCTCCTCTGACCCTCTCCTCTGACCCTCTCCTCTGACCCTCTCTTCTTCTCTTTTACAGACAGTTCCAGTCTAAACCTACAGTGATTCATGATAAAGTGAGTCCAGAGCCTGAGAGCAGCAGCGCCCCCCAGAGGAAGAGGCCGGTGAGTCTGCTCTCTGCTCCACAGACGTGATTCACCTCTGGATTTATTTATATAAACACAAAACAACGAGAACAACCTGATGTGACTCATTTAGACGAGTCCAGGACAGGGCGGGGCATCTGACTCAAACACACTCAAACTTAATCTATAATTTATATTTACAGCAGGTTTAAGACATTTGAGCCTCATTCCCTTTGAGACATTTTGGACTGATGTGATTTATTTTATATATTTATTTTATATATTTTTATATTTATTTTATATATTTTTATATTTATTTTATATATTTTCATATTTATTTTATATATTTATTTTTATATATTTTCATATTTATTTTATATATTTATTTTATATATTTATTTTATATATTTTTATATTTATTTTATATATTTATTTTATATATTTATTTTATATATTTATTTTATATATTTTTATATTTATTTTATATATTTATTTTTATATTTATTTTCTGTTGTCAGATTAAATTAGGACAGATGTGTTTTACTCACTGACCTCAGTCTGACGGCCCCATTTTAGTCCAAACACCTCAAACTAAACACACACAAAAACTAAAGATGGAGACGTTTGACCTGATGGACATGTCCCTGTGTCCAGCTCAGAGGACAGGACCCTGTGAGTCCTCCTGAAACAGACAGCAGCGCCCCCAAGAGGAGGAGACAGGAGCCTGCAGCTCAGAGGTGAGACAACCAGGACTGGACCAGGACTAAGCCAGGACTGGACCAGGACTGGACCAGGACTGGACCAGGACTGGACCAGGACTGAACCAGGATGTGGATCATGACTTTGTAGATTTCTTTCAAAAACACTGAATCTTCCATAGAGTTATGTAGAGTTAATGTTGGCTAATGCTAACGCTAATGCTAATGCTAGCCTGTGACTGTAATGTTACTTGAGGGACTCGTTTAAACTCTGTTGAAGTTCAGATAAGTCGGTTCTTTATGGACAAATTGTGTTAAAACTAAACTCAGAGTCTAACAGAGCTTCAGACAGAGCAGTGCCTCCAGTTAGCATCACACTCAAAGAATGTTGATGCCGTCAGTTGCAAAGTATCAATATTTCACATGATTCTAAGATATTAAAACATGTGAATGTGTGTTTCAGTGTGGACAGCTCCTCCTCCAGCTGCGTCATCCTCTGATTGGACGACACTGGGATCAAACCGTCGTGTGATTGGACCAAAGTGCCTCTTTAGATACACACGTGTTTAGACTTTTATCACCATTTATGTTTGTTTCATGAGCTAAAACTAAATGTGCAATAAGTACCCGCCAGAAAAGTGGGTCTGAACCAGGACTAAACCAGGACTAAACCAGGTCTGAACAGGGACTAAACCAGGTCTGAACCAGGACTAAACCAGGACTGAACCAGGACTGAACAGGGACTAAACCAGGACTAAACCAGGACTGAACAGGGACTAAACCAGGACTAAACCAGGACTAAACCAGGACTGAACAGGGACTAAACCAGGACTAAACCAGGACTAAACCAGGACTAAACCAGGTCTGAACCAGGACTGAACAGGGACTAAACAGGGACTAAACCGGGACTGAACAGGGACTAAACCAGGACTAAACCAGGACTGAACAGGGACTAAACCAGGACTAAACCAGGACTGAACAGGGACTAAACCAGGACTAAACCAGGACTGAACCAGGACTGAACCAGGACTAAACAGGGACTAAACCAGGACTGAACAGGGACTAAACAAGGACTAAACAGGGACTAAACAGGGACTGAACAGGGTCTGAACCAGGACTAAACCAGGACTGAACCAGGGCTAAACCAGGTCTGAACCAGGACTAAACCAGGTCTGAACCAGGACTAAACCAGGTCTGAACAGGGACTAAACAGGGATTAAACAGGGACTAAACCAGGACTGAACAGGGACTAAACAGGGACTAAACAGGGACTGAACCAGGACTGAACCGGGACTGAACCAGGACTGAACCAGGACTGAACCAGGACTAAACCGGGACTAAACCGGGACTAAACCAGGACTAAACCGGGACTGAACAGGGACTAAACAGGGACTAAACCAGGACTGAACATGGACTAAACCAGGACTAAACCAGGACTGAACAGGGACTAAACCAGGACTGAACCAGGACTAAACCAGGACTAAACCAGGTCTGAACAGGGACTAAACACAGACTAAACAGGGACTAAACCAGGACTAAACAAGGACTAAACCAGGACTAAACCAGGACTAAACCAGGGCTAAACCTGGACTAAACCAGGACTAAACCAGGTCTAAACCAGGACTAAACCAAGACTAAACCAGGACTAAACCTGGACTAAACCAGGTCTGAACCAGGACTAAACATGGACTGAACCAGGACTGAACCAGGACTAAACCAGGACTAAACCAGGACTAAACCAGGACTAAACCAGGACTAAACCAGGACTAAACAAGGACTAAACCAGGACTAAACCAGGACTAAACCAGGACTGAACAGGGACTAAACAAGGACTAAACCAGGACTAAACAAGGACTGAACAGGGACTAAACAGGGACTAAACCAGGACTAAACAAGGACTAAACAAGGACTAAACCAGGACTAAACCAGGACTAAACCAGGACTAAACCAGGACTAAACCAGGACTGAACAGGGACTAAACAAGGACTAAACCAGGACTAAACCAGGACTAAACAAGGACTAAACAAGGACTAAACCAGGACTAAACCAGGACTGAACAGGGACTAAACAGGGACTAAACCAGGACTAAACAAGGACTAAACAAGGACTAAACCAGGACTAAACCAGGACTAAACCAGGACTAAACCAGGACTAAACCAGGACTGAACAGGGACTAAACAAGGACTAAACCAGGACTAAACCAGGACTAAACCAGGACTAAACCAGGACTGAACAGGGACTAAACAGGGACTAAACCAGGACTAAACCAGGACTGAACATGGACTAAACCAGGACTAAACCAGGACTGAACAGGGACTAAACATGGACTAAACATGGACTAAACATGGACTAAACCGGGACTAAACAGGGACTAAACCAGGGCTAAACCAGGTCTGAACCAGGACTAAACCAGGACTAAACCAGGTCTGAACAGGGACTAAACAAGGACTAAACCAGGACTAAACAAGGACTAAACCAGGACTAAACAGGGACTAAACCAGGACTGAACAGGGACTAAACAGGGACTAAACCGGGACTAAACCAGGACTGAACATGGACTAAACCAGGACTAAACCAGGACTGAACAGGGACTAAACATGGACTAAACATGGACTAAACCAGGACTAAACAGGGACTAAACCAGGACTGAACCAGGACTAAACCAGGACTAAACCAGGTCTGAACAGGGACTAAACACAGACTAAACATGGACTAAACAGGGACTAAATCAGGACTAAACAAGGACTAAACCAGGACTAAACCAGGACTAAACCAGGGCTAAACCTGGACTAAACCAGGTCTGAACAGGGACTAAACCAGGACTAAACAAGGACTAAACAAGGACTAAACCAGGACTAAACCAGGACTAAACCAGGACTAAACCAGGACTAAACCAGGGCTAAACCTGGACTAAACCAGGTCTGAACAGGGACTAAACACGGACTAAACATGGACTAAACCAGGGCTAAACCTGGACTAAACCAGGTCTGAACCAGGACTAAACATGGACTGAACCAGGACTGAACCAGGACTAAACCAGGACTAAACCAGGGCTAAACCAGGTCTGAACCAGGACTAAACCAGGACTAAACCAGGTCTGAACAGGGACTAAACAAGGACTAAACCAGGACTAAACAAGGACTGAACAGGGACTAAACAGGGACTAAACCAGGACTAAACAAGGACTAAACAAGGACTAAACCAGGACTAAACCAGGACTAAACCAGGACTAAACCAGGACTAAACCAGGACTAAACCAGGACTGAACCAGGACTAAACCAGGACTGGACCAGGACTATTTTCAGACCCACTTGTCAGTCTGGTGCAGATATTATATAAATGTTATCTCCTGCTTAAATCCTGTTCAACCTGATTGTTTGATCGGGACCACAGACTGTTTATATAAATGGACAGAGCTAACCTGTTAGCCGCCGCGCTCCAAACAGGAAGTGATCATGGACACACTTCCTGCTCCACCGGCTCTGGCTCCAGTTCACTTTACATTAACAAACCTTCACCTCTATCTCTGTAACTGCTGCAGGTTTTTATTTCACTATTGTGTCTGTAAATCAAGATCTGAACATTAAAAACAGACACATCAGGTCCTTCTTTCCCCGACGTCGCTCCTGTTAGCGTTAGCGTTGACAGCGTTGCTAAGCGCCCGCTCCCTGTTAAACCAGTGGTGTGAGCGGGAAGGGGCGTTACCTTCCAAAGCCTCGCTCGTGATTGGCTCTTTGGTTGCTATGATACTCGCGGTCGGAGTTAGAAATGAAACTGGACTCTGCTCGCCTCGATGAGCTTCACTTGGAGCCAGACGCTGTGGTGACGTCTCTGTCCCCTCGTCCGGTCCGTGGTCACGTCTCGTCCGGTCCGTGGTCAGGACGCTCTTTTGCTGCTAACGCCAAATCTACTAACACCACATATTTATCTTTTATTTAATCATGGGATATTTTTGACGTTTTACTTAAAAACCAAAGGCCCCGCTGTCTCCTCAGGGGGGAGTTTGTGGGTTTGATTCCTGTTTTTTGTTCTTAAAATATAAATGTTTTCTCTGATGTAATTTGAAAATGAATTGTTTATTTTAAATGTTCTCCTTGTGCATCTTTGTGATTTATTTTGAAGCTGTGACTGAAACAGAGGCGTCGTTTGTATCTCCACAGATCTTCACTTTACAATAAAACAGCAGAAAGTACTTTTGATGTATTTGTCACACATTACTTTAACTTTTACTCCAGTGATGTTATTTTGAAGTAACAGTACTCGAGTAACAGTACTGCTACTCGAGTAAAAGTTGTTCCTCTTCCCTCAGTGACTGGAGCTTTATGCAACAAAATGAAACGATCTGAACGTTTGTGTTTCTCCTTCAGATCTGATTTAGTTTGGATCATTTTTACGTCTGAAAATACAGTTTAAAAAGTAGTAGTAGTAGTATTAGTATAAGTATATATAGTAGAATATACAGTACTAGTCGTGTAACTTGAAGCACAGAACATTTCCTTTCAAAGAAGTAAAGTGCTATTGATCAGAGCGCATGTGTTTAAAGCCCCAGTATGTCACTTTCACTCATTTGTTGTTATGGATGTTTTGTGTGAATGAGCTCGCATCTCCACAAACCTGACTCATTGTTCCTGCTGCATGTTTCCAGGGAAATGTCGTTCCTTTGGCTGTAACATAAAACGCATCTGTCTCTGTGGAGAATGTTCCGCAGTGTAGTTTTAGTTTTTTTGCTTTGAATCAGCCTTATTGAGCTTGAGTCTCTATGGTTCTCATCTCTGTGGCTCATTCTGTTATAATTTACACTTTTTAAATCACAATATTCACCTGAAAACACTGAAAAGAAAGAAAATAAAACTGGAAAAGGAAGTGCGGAGGTCCCAGTGGGCGTGTCCCAGTGGGCGTGTCACAGTGGGCGTGTCCCAGTGGGCGTGTCACAGGTGGAGGTTAAACGGGGGCAGATCGACAAAATGGCGTCTTGAAAATAGTGTATTAAAGATTAAACTCAAACATGAATCAGTCTGTCCTTCACGTGGAGACGGTGGAAAGTCCCACGAGTCACTTCCCGCTGCCCCCGGCCCGCTTCACCTCGTGACCCACTTTAACCCCGGCCCACGCGCGTCTTTCTGCTGAACTGTCACTTTATGACCCCGTCTCCATGACGACCACACATCAGAGACGAGACGGAGGCGTTCGAGCGGCGAGGAGACGTGAACTTTAAACCACAGACACCGAGGAGGAAAAAACTACTGCAGGAAACGTTAACTCAAAACACAAGAGTAAAGAGCCGAGACGTGACTCCAGAGTAAAACAGTACTCAGAAAAGTACTCGAGTAACAGGAGCCTGAACAGAAACAGGACGACACATCTGATTTAGAATTAAAGTGAATGACAAAACATGAAATAAGACACAAAATGAGACACAAACATCCAAACAGATCGTTCAATACATCATTTTTCTTATTGTGTGTGAGCTGCAGAAAAGTCTGAGGTTTTATTTTTAACACGTTTAATTTGAGCAAAATAAAAACAGAAAGAAAAAAAACCCCGATTGATTCAGTTGTTTCTGTTGAAAATTCAGCTCAAATCTTTATAAAAATCACCACATCTGAAAATGTGTGAGAAATACTTTTACTTTTCAGTACTTTAATACTTTTACTTAAGTATCAGTACTTCCACCACACACACATTTACCAGAGTACACAGACACTGAGGACGAGGTGGACTGAGGACACGAGGACACGAGGACACAAGGATACAAGTCCTCCTTGGCCCTGTTTAGTCCTCTTTGGCCCTCTTTGGCCCTCTTTGGTCCTGTTTTAGTCCTTTTTGGCCCTCTCTAGCCCTCTTTGGCCCTCTTTAGCTCTCTTTGGTCCTCTCTAGCCCTCTTTGGCCCTCTCTAGCCCTCTTTGGTCCTGTTTAGTCCTGGTTTAGTCCTGTTTTAGTCCTCTTTGACCCTCTCTAGCCCTCTTTGGTCCTGTTTTAGTCCTCTTTGGTCCTGTTTTAGTCCTCTTTGGTCCTGTTTTAGTCCTTTTTGGCCCTCTCTAGTCCTCTTTGGCCCTCTCTAGTCCTCTTTGGCCCTCTTTAGCCCTCTTTGGCCCTCTTTAGCCCTCTTGTCGTGTCTGTGGTCTCTCACCTGAGCGCGTGCGTACGTGCTGCGTAAACAGGTGGCGGAAGTTTTTTCCTTTTCTCGTCTCTTCCTGATTCTTCTGTGACACAAACACTTCCTCGTGGCTCTCGTTCAGACTCGGTCCAGACTCGGTTCAGACTCGGTCCAGAGGTCGGACCATGGGCCGGTTCGTCCCGGGCTCTGTCGCTCCTCGTGTCCCGCTTTTGGCGCTGGTTCTGTGGGTCACGACAACAAGAACCGCGAGAGTCCTGCCCGGAGCCTCAGACAACTGCACCCAACAGGTCAGACCCGGACCAGACCGGACCAGGACCAGACCAGGACTAGACCAGGACTAAACCAGGACTAGACACGGACCAGACAACTGCACCCAACAGGTCAGACCCGGACCAGACCGGACCAGGACCAGACCAGGACTAGACCAGGACTAAACCAGGACTAGACCAGGACTAAACCAGGACTAGACACGGACCAGACAACTGCACCCAACAGGTCAGACCCGGACCAGACCGGACCAGGACTAAACCAGGACTAGACCAGGACTAGACACGGACCAGACTGGACCAGACCCGAACTAGACCTGGACTAGGTCAGTGAGTCTTTTTCACTTTTTGTGTAAAGTCAAACTCTAAACTGGACCATGAGCTCAGACTCTTCACTTTTGTGTCTTGAGTTTTTTCTTGGTCTGTGGAACTTTTCTTTGTCTTTGCTGATGTGTCTCCACGGCAACAGATCCAGATGATGTCACAGTTTGAACGTCTCAGACTCAAACACTGTTTTCAACGTAAATGTTTTTATGGTATTGCTTTGTTTGACATGTTCCGCAGTACGGCATTACATTTTTCTATCTCCATGGAGACGAGCAGGCGATGCCACTAGGCAAAGGTACAGGGCAGATCCGTGGAGCGGCGCCCTCGTTAATGCCACACTGTGGAACAGGCAAAACAACAGCATCTCCATGGAGACAGGGCACATCAGAAAAGTGACATAGTGCATCTTTAACTCCACCTCGTGTTTAAACTGAATCATCTGTGTGTTTCAGGGTCTGAGCTGCTCCGTCCACTACAGTGAGTCTGAAACACAAACACAAACACAAAACACAAACACAAACACAAACACAAAACACAAAACACAAAACACAAAACACAAACAAACACAAACACAAACACAAACACAAAACACAAACACAAAACACAAAACACAAAACACAAACACAAAACACAAAACACAAAACACAAAACACAAACACAAACAAACACAAAACACAAAACACAAAACACAAACACAAACCACAAACACAAACCACAAAACACAAACACAAACACAAACACAAAACACAAAACACAAAACACAAACACAAACACAAACACAAAACACAAAACACAAAACACAAACACAAACACAAAACACAAACACAAAACACAAACACAAAACACAAACACAAAACACAAAACACAAACACAAAACACAAACACAAACACAAAACACAAACACAAAACACAAAACACAAACAAACACAAACACAAAACACAAAACACAAAACACAAAACACAAACACAAAACACAAAACACAAAACACAAACACAAAACACAAAACACAAAACACAAAACACAAACACAAACAAACACAAAACAAAAAACACAAAACACAAACACAAACACAAACCACAAAAACAAAACACAAAACACAAACACAAACCACAAAACACAAACACAAACACAAACACAAAACACAAAACACAAAACACAAACACAAACACAAACACAAAACACAAAACACAAAACACAAACACAAACACAAAACACAAACACAAAACACAAACACAAAACACAAACACAAAACACAAAACACAAACACAAAACACAAACATAAACACAAACACAAAACACAAACACAAACACAAAACACAAACAAACACAAACACAAAACACAAAACACAAACACAAACCACAAACACAAAACACAAAACACAAACACAAAACACAAAACACAAAACACAAAACACAAACAAACACAAACACAAAACACAAAACACAAAACACAAACACAAACACAAACACAAACACAAAACACAAAACACAAAACACAAACAAACACAAAACACAAACACAAACACAAACACAAACACAAACACAAACACAAACACAAACACAAACACAAACACAAACACAAAACACAAACACAAAACACAAAACACAAACAAACACAAAACACAAACACAAAACACAAACACAAAACACAAAACACAAAACACAAACACAAAACACAAACACAAAACACAAAACTAAACACAAACGTTTATCTCAGCGACAAGGAAATCTAGACCTGGACTAGACCTGGTCTGGTCCTGGTCTAGTCCTGGTCCTGGTCTAGTCCTGGTCTAGTCCTGGTCCTGGTCTAGTCCTGGTTCTGGTCTAGTCCTGGTCCTGGTCTAGTCCTGGTTCTGGTCTTCCTCAGGTAACTGTCTGGACCCAGACTGGGTTCTGTCTCATTCTTTCACGCCTCCTCGTCCTGAGACTCTGGACCTGAGGATCTCAACCAGATCAGACCCAAAAGGAAACCTGCTCCCAGTGATGAGCGCCACCTGGAGGCTACGGGACGACGGTGAGGAGAGTTACTACTACTCCTCTTCTTCCTCCTCTTCCTCCTCCTCCTCTTCTTCCTCCTCTTCTTCCTCCTCCTCCTCTTACTCCTCTCTCGTTTCAGGAGGTATCAGTTTCCTTAAAGCCTCTGAGCTTCACGTCGTCGTCGTCTCCACAAACCAGAACCTGTGTGTGCGCTACACCTACAACACCACCCTGCCCATGAGGGACCCCCGAGGAGACAAGGTACTGGACCAGGACCAGGACTGGACCAGGACCAGGACTGGACCAGGACTGGACCAGGACTGGACCAGGACTGGACCAGGACCAGGACTAGACCAGGACTAGACCAGGACTAGACCAGGACCAGGTCTAGACCAGGACCAGGTCTAGACCAGGACTGGACCAGGTCTAGACCAGGTCTAGACCAGGACTGGACCAGGACTAGACCAGGTCTAGACCAGGACTGGACCAGGTCTAGACCAGGTCTAGACCAGGTCTAGACCAGGTCTAGACCAGGTCTAGACCAGGACTCACAGCCTGTGTCCTCAGTGGTCGTGGAGCTCAGATGTTGTGGTGGTGGACCCGGGTCAGTCCTACAGTGTCTCAGTGGAGAACATCCCCAAAGCAGAACTGGACCACAGCACCTCCAGTGTGAGCAAGAACATCACAGTCCCAGGTGAACTCCTGCTGACTCCCCTGCTCTTCTGCTCCTCCTCTCCTCCTCTGCTCCCCTGCTCCTCTCCTTTGCTCTTCCTCTCCTCCTCCCCTGCTCCTCTCCTCCTCCTCTCCTCCTCTGCTCCTCCTCTCCTCCTCTCCTTTTCCTCTCCTCCTCTCCTCCTCTCCAGTCTAGTGATGCCACGATACTAAAATTTCAAATAGTTTCGATACCAAAGAATAGACTCAATCCTGATCCACAGATAAAAACACTTTAGACACTGAGCTTTTCCACATTCAATGTTGTACTGTGTGTTACATGTGTTACGTGTGTTACATGTGTTTCGTGTGTTGCGTGTGTGTTACGTGTGTGTTACATGTGTGTGTTGTGTGTGTTGTGTGTGTTGCGTGTGTGTTATGTGCGTGTTACATGTGTGTGTTACGTATGTGTTGCGTGTGTGTTACATGTGTGTTACATGTGTGTTACATGTGTGTTACGTGTGTGTTACATGTGTGTACTCAGTGTGCAGTATTTCACTCTGGTCCATGGTGTGTGTCTGTGTCTTACACTTGTCACAGACACATCAGTACAAACAGATTCAGGACACACTCATTTCTGTCAGTGGGACTTTTTCAGTATCGATACTAGTTGTAGTATCGATACTAGTTGTCGTATCGATACTAGTTGTCGTATGGATTAGTGTCTGATTTGAGTCTAAGTGAAGTACAGACTCATTTGTGTTTTCAGGCTGTTCTGACCCTGTGATGAGGAGGACGCTGCCGTGTGTCCAGTCTGGTGAGTTTAATCTGACTCTGGATCATTCTGTTAGAATTTACACATTTAAATAATAATATTCATCTAAAACAACTTCATGAAAGAAACAAGTCCAATAGGAGCTGACGTCGCCGTAAACGTCGTCACAATAAAGCGCCGCTGTAGCGCCCCCTATGGACAGATGCACGTCACACTACAGCAGCACATTTATAACATTTGGACCAAAATGACGACGCGACGCTGCAGAATCTACGAGTATCAACGATTAAGAAAATAAAACGAGAAGGAAGAGCGGACATCACAGTGGGCGCTCCATCCTCCCCTCAGTCGTGAACAAGACCCTGACCCCCTCTGGCCTCTGGCTGTACCTAGAAATTCTGTCCATAAATATTATGAACAGAACCGGTGACAGATCCTCACCATCGAGAAGCTTTAACCACCTCAGTGACTTCAGCCAGGGTGATGGACGAGTCCACCTCTGAGGTCAGCAGCTCTCCACTCACTGTAAACTGTGTCGGTGAAGCACTGATTCCCTCCTGAGGCGTCGGAGAGTTTGAGGCCGTCCAATAGTCCTCCTCCATGACCTCCCCGAACTCCTCCCAACCCCGGGTTTTTTGGTCATCACCCACATGGACGTTGAAGGAGTCCCCGGTCAGTGCTCTGTCTAGTGTCCCTCCCTGGACTCCCAGAAGGCCGGGTACTCTGCACTGCACAGTGAGAGACCTGTCCCCGACCCGGAGGTGCAGGGACACGACCCTCTCGTTCACCGGGGTGAACTCCAACACGAGGCGGCTGAGCTGTGGGACAATGAGTCCACACCGTCTTGGCAACGCCAGAGAAATGGAGAGTCCAGTCCCTCTGGAGGAGTGATGCTCTGGACAAACGTCTCTAAAACTTTTGTCCAGTGACTCTAATGGACACACAGATTTGAAAAAAATAAATGGTTCAGTCCTGGTCTAGTCCTGGTCTAGTCCTGGTTTAGTCCTGGTCTAGTCCTGGTCCAGTCCTGGTCCAGTCCTGGTCCAGTCCTGGTCCAGTCCTGGTCCAGTCCTGGTCCAGTCCTGGTTTAGTCCTGGTCTCTTCTCGTTGCAGGGATCTTGTGGAGTCCAAACATCAGCTGGTCTGAGTCCGGCTCTGTCCTCACTGTGGAGTTCAGTCCAGATCCTCTGAGTGACAAATACAAAGTCCTGTGTCTCTGTGGCAGGACAGAGATCGCCAAGACGACCCTGAGAGCACCCGCTGGGGTAAGGAGCACCCGTGTGTCAGATGCCCTACCTAACATTCTCTCAGACATGTGGGATTTCAGTCTGAGGTGTGAGCTCAGACTGACCCCTGACCCCTGACCTCCTCAAAGACAGACCTGGAGTTGTGTTTTGTTTCATTCACATGTTTGAGTCACTTTATTATTAGTCTGTTACATCTACAAAGATCAAAACCCTCTGTTCCACCTTGTGATGTCATCAAGTGGTAGTTTTCACATTAACTCCTCCTTTTACCTTTAGTTCAGTCGAGATAAGAGACAACTCCAGGACTGAAATGAAACAAATGATTCTAGTGAAGGTGGAGTTTAAAAACACAGTGGAGCACTTCCTGTATCACCACATGATGACATCACAAGGTGGAACAGAGTGTTTTCAGTCTGAGAGAAGAACTCAGCCTAAATCTGCAGGTTTGTGAGTTAAACGTGTGAGAATGAAACAAAAAAACACAACTCCAGGTCTGTGTGTGAGGAGGTTCCGTTGAACGTCATCTCCACAGACCTGACGCTCTTGTCTCTCTGCAGAACGTCTCCAGACTGAACGTCTCCTTTCCCTTCGACACGTGGTCCTGCTGCCGTCTCCGTGTTGAGGTACTCTTCTGCTCGGGAGCGACACGTGGAATGTAGTGAAAAATATACAAGAACATGATACAAACTGTGCACTATGACGTGACAAACCTGGTGTGATGTGCTGTAGTTTCATTAGTGCTCTGAAGGGGGAGGGGCTTAGCACAGAGAGCAAAGGGAGGAGAGACTCAGAGCGACAAAAACAAAAGTGAAACGTTAAAAACAAACCAATCAGACGCCTTCTTTCCCTGAGAGTTTGACTGACAGCGTTGCTAAACCAGCGATGTGGGCGGGAAGGGGGCGTTACCTTCAACATCCTCGCTCCTGATTGGCTCTTTGGTTGCTATGATACTCGCTCTGTTCTGTGTCTGATTGTGTCTTGTGTTCGGTGCAGGTTCTGTCTTACTTTCCTCACTGTAAGAACGACTGTCGCAGACACAGCAGATACTACGACCTCTGCAAGATGGACACCGCCACGGAGCCGCCAGGTGAGCCCCGCCCCCCTCAGCCCGTTTAGCCCCGCCTCCTCTTGAAATCGCAGTAGAGAATGCTTTCAAAACAACACACAGTTTAGTAGCACGAGCAGCTGATTTGTGTTTCACTTTAACCCCCGTGTGTGCAGATAAGCCCCGCCCCCTGCCCGTGGCCCTCGGCGCGTCGGCTCTGGTCCTCCTGCTGGTCGGAGTCTGCATCGCCGGCGTCGTCTGCGGGAGAAGAGGTACGGGCGACTTCTCGATAAATCGCCAGACTTATTTTGTCACAGTGTCGATATCGTGGGCTGTGGTATCGATACTGCAGCAGGTTTTTTTGTACACAGTTTTTGAGCTTTGTGGTCTCTCCTGGACACTTTTCAAACCCTCTGGACACTCTTCAAACCCTCTGGACACTATTCTAACCCTCTGGACACTATTCAAACCCTCTGGACACTCTTCTAACCCTCTGGACACTCTTCTAACCCTCTGGACACTCTTCAAACCCTCTGGACACTTCTAACCCTCTGGACACTCTTCAAACTCTCTGGACACTCTTCAAACCCTCTGGACACTTCAAACCCTCTGGACACTTTTCTAACCCTCTGGACACTTTTCTAACCCTCTGGACACTCTTCAAACCCTCTGGACACTCTTCAAACCCTCTGGACATTATTCTAACCCTCTGGACACTCTTCAAACCCTCTGGACATTATTCTAACCCTCTGGACACTCTTCAAACTCTCTGGACACTCTTCAAACCCTCTGGACACTTCAAACCCTCTGGACACTTTTCTAACCCTCTGGACACTTTTCTAACCCTCTGGACACTCTTCAAACCCTCTGGACACTCTTCAAACCCTCTGGACATTATTCTAACCCTCTGGACACTCTTCAAACCCTCTGGACACTCTTCAAACCCTTTCTCTGTCGATATTTGCCTGACTCATGACTGACTTGTAGGATCTGTTCATTTCTTCTCCCTGGACGGTCCTGACCTGCTCCGTGTCTCCCCCTGTAGGCCGGACGGCGGTGCAGCAGACGGAGAAGCAGGGCCCGTTCCAGACGCGGCTGGAGGAGCACCCGACTCTGCTCCTGATCTACTCCAGAGACCACCCGCTGTACCTCGATGTGGTGCTCAAGCTCGCAGCCTTCCTCCAGGCTCAGTGCGGCATCCTGGTGAGTGCTTAGACCAGGACCAAGACCAGGACTAAGAACATGACCAGGACCAGGACCAGGACCAAGACCAAGACCAAGACCAAGACCAAGACCAAGACCAGGATTAGGACCAGGTCTGACCAGGTCCTGGTCCGTGCAGACCTCAGCCATTACCTCTTTCCTCTCATCCCTTTCTCCTCTCTCTCCCTCTCCTCTGTCCGCGACTCTCTCTCTTCTCCTCCTTTCATCCGTCTCTCGTCTCCTCCTCAGGTTCTCTTGGACCTCCTCGACTCCTCCTCGGTCTCTCAGTTCGGTGTTGTCTCTCTCCTCCTCTCATCCGTCTCTCATCTCCTCCTCAGGTTCTCTTGGACCTCCTCGACTCCTCCTCGGTCTCTCAGTTCGGTGTTGTCTCTCTCCTCCTCTCATCCGTCTCTCATCTCCTCCTCAGGTTCTCTTGGACCTCCTCGACTCCTCCTCGGTCTCTCAGTTCGGTGTTATTCGTTGGTTGGAGCTGCAGAGACAGAAACTCGGTCCCAACGATAAGATCCTGGTTCTTTGTTCTCGCGGCGTCCAATCAAAATGGAGAGCCATGTGCGGCCAGGGTCAGGTGGAGCACCAGCCGGACGATCTGATTGGCCCGTTCCTCAGCCTCTTCCTGTCGGACATGCACATTCCGCACTCCAGGGGAAGGTACCGCAATAGAGCTTTAACTGGGTCTCATGGGTTTAGGCCACAGACTATGAAGAAGTGACTGAGGGTCCAAATGAATGTCTCTCCGTCTCACTGTTGTCTCTGTCTCTTTTGTCTCTGTGTCTCTCTGTCTCTTTTGTATCTGTCTCTCTCTGTCTCTTTTGTCTCTGTCTCTCGTTTGTCTCTGTCTCTCCTCGTCTCTGTCTCTCTGTCTCTCCTCATCTCTGTCTCTCTGTCTCTCCTCGTCTCTGTCTCTGTCTCTCCTCGTCTCTGTCTCTCTGTCGCTCCTCGTCTCTGTCTCTTCTCGTCTCTGTCTCTCTCTCTCTCTGTCTCTCTCTCTGTCTCTCCTCGTCTCTGTCTCTCCTCGTCTCTCTCTTTTGTCTCTCTTTTGTCTCTGTCTCTCCTCGTCTCTGTCTCTCTGTCTCTCCTCGTCTCTGTCTCTCCTCGTCTCTGTCTCTGTCTCTCCTCGTCTCTCTCTTTTGTCTCTGTCTCTCCTCGTCTCTGTCTCTCCTCATCTCTCTCTCTCCTTGTCTCTCTCTTTTGTCTCTGTCTCTTTTGTCTCTGTCTCTCTGTCTCTCCTCGTCTCTCTCTTTTGTCTCTGTCTCTCTGTCTCTCCTCGTCTCTCTCTTTTGTCTCTGTCTCTCCTCGTCTCTCTGTCTCTCTGTCTCTCTGTCTCTCGTCTCCGCAGGTACATCGCGGCGTTCTTCGAGGACCTCGGCTCAGAGCGTGACGTTCCTTCGTTCTTCGACATCGCGGTGAAATACAAACTGATGAAACACTTTGAGGAGCTGTACTTCCGCGTCCTCGACAGGGAGAAGTACGAACCCCAAAGAGTGAACCACATCCAAGGCATCGGCCCCGACGAGTTCCACCGCTGCGGCTCCGGGCGCGCGCTCCAAAACGCCATCCACACCTTCGCCGCCTTCCAAATCCACAATCCTGATTGGTTTGAAAACGCCGGAACTGAAGTCGTCAGCGAATCGAGTCTGCTCCTTGAAACGATGCCCCTCCCACAAATCCTCGAGTACCAGCCAATCGTACGAGACCCCGCCCCCATTTATACCAATGACATTTTAGCAAACGAAACCACGGGGCATTTTTACATCGCCGAGCCTGAGGTCAAACGGGACGTACCGATTTCGCTAAACGAGCCTCTTCTGCCCGCGCTCACTCCCGACCAATCGGTGCTGGAGGTGCGGCCGGAGCCACGCCCAAATATGGACATATTTAAATCAGAGCTCATTCCGAACGCAGCCATGCAGATTCCCGTAGAGGACGAAGACGAGACGGAGTCAGGGGCGGAGTCGGGCGTGAGTGCGGGGCAGAGCGCAGAGTGGGCGGAGTCTGGGGACAGGGCGGGGCAGAGCGCAGAGTGGGCGGAGTCGGGCGTGAGTGCGGGGCAGAGCGTGGAGGAGGAGCTGCAGGAGGGGGAGGAGTCTAAGGGCCAAAGCTCCGCCTCCGATCAGGGCTACAGCTCCAGAGCCTGGACTGAACCGAACTCTGACCACATGAGGGCGCTGCTGAGGCTGCAACAGGAGCTGATGAGCGGCTTCTGCCATTTTGAGAACGAATGACGCTCGTTTAAACGCTCACGATTCAAACGGTTTCACTTTTTCCTGAATCTCGTGGCTCGTTTTCTCTGGTTTGACACTTGTAACGTTGTAATTTTACTTCCTGGTTGGACGCCGGCAGCAGGCGCGACACGGAGGTAATTCATCTAGTACTTTTTTTTTTGTCCTGGCCTGTGGTGTTGTGATCACGCTCTGAAGGGGGAGTGACTCAGCATGGGGGGCAAAAGGAGGCGGGGCTTGGTGCGTCGAAAATGAAAGTGAAACTTATAAAACGTGTAAATAGTTTTGTCTTACTCTTTGTGGTTCATTATGAAGTTACACCATGAACTTATTTAATTTGATGATGTCACTGATGATGTCACTGATGATGTCACTGATGATGTCACTGATGATGTCACCGTCTCGTTCACTGTTGACTCTTTGCTTCAGTCATGTGATGTTTTTTAAAAAATCAAAATGGCTGCCAGGGCTTTTTTATTCAACCTTTTTTTTTTTTTTTCATGAAACAAACTCTTAACATTTTTGTAAATTCCTGAGCCTTTTTTTTTCACTTTACAATTTGAACACGTTTTTTTTTTTAGTGAATAAACAATAAAAGTGAAGATGATGATGTAAATATTTCATGTGTTACAGTTAATATCTCAGAGAAGTAAATACCTCCTTTAATATAAGACACACGAGACACAAACGCTGAGAGAAAAATGGTTGCTAATGCTAACGCTAACGCTAATGCTAACGCTGTCATGTTACTTGAGAGGGACTTGTTTAGCAGCACAAACCTGTCGTTCAGATACAGTCCGTCGTTTCCGGTCAGACTTTGATCTTTACGTTACACAATCTAACCACACTTCAGACAGAGCAGTGCCTACAGTTAGCATCACACCCCAGTATCACACATGCCCCGGTGAAGAAAGAAACGGCAGCGACATCCAAACAGAGACGGGTTTGTTCGTGATTGCGTGTCGTTTATTTCGTGTCTTGTACAGGACGATGCCACAGACGCCACTGATCAAAACAAACTCCGCCTTTTTTTCCTGATCAAATAAAATAAAGTGATTTTTATTTAAACGTGAGGACGAGCTCAGACGAGTTTGTGCTAAAACGTCTGGGCTTATTTTTAAAACAGCTTTTTCATTTCACATTGAGATGACGGTGAGATAAAGCTGCACTGTGTAACTTTTCAGCCGGAATGTCCCTCAGTAAAGCATTAAACTTGTCCGAGACGAGTCACAGGTGGGATCCGTGGAGAGGCGAGCCCCTGCACTGTTCTGAAGACATGAGCTGCATCAGTGTAAACAGTGTTTCCCTCGGGGGGCGGGGCCATAAATGTTCCACGGTGCAGCTTTACCTCATCAATATAAAACATTTGAAACATTTACATTTTGATTTAAATGATTTGACCTTAACATCGACCCAAAACTGAAAACACAATGTGCCACAGAGAAGCAGCGTCAGACCCGGAGACCACCAAGACCGCCGACCCACGAGACCGCCGACCCATGAGACCGCCGCCCCCAAGACCACCTACCCCAGAGACCACCGAGACCATCGACCCCCGGTTCCACTGACCCACGATACCACCCGTCCCCGATTCCACTGACCCCTGAGCCCACCGACCCGCGAAACCACTGCCCCACGATTGCACCGACCCCCAAGCCCACCGACCCACGGCCTACGAGCCTACTTACCCCTGAGCCCACCGACTCACTGACCCCCAATTGCACCGGCCCCTGAGCCCACTGACCCACTGACCCCTGAGCCCACGCCCACGAGCCCACGATTCCACTGACCCCCGGCCTACGACCCCACCGTCCCCTGACCCCGCCGACTCACCGACCCCCAATTGCACCGCCCCCTGAGCCCACTGACCCCACGATTCCACTGATCCACGGCCTACGAGCCCACCGCCCCTCTGACCCACCGCCCCCTCTGACCCACCGCCCCCTCTGACCCACCGCCCCCTCTGACCCACCGCCCCCTCTGACCCACCGCCCCCTCTGACCCACGTACAAAAGATCGTACAAAAATAAACTGTAGACTTTGGCATAAGAAGCAACAAAGGCCCAAGTAAAACCGGAGTCGACCCCACAACCTCCTGGTGAGAGGGAGGAGACAGACGGACCGCTCTGCCACAGTCACATGGGCAGAACACCCCACGAGATCAGGAGTCGAACCCACAACCTCCAAGACACAAAAGCAGCGAAAAACTGATGTGAAAAGTGCGATTAAACAGCAGCGTGACCTCTGACCTCTGACCTCTGCAGCAGCAAAGCACTGTGGGATACGGCACCTCAGAGAAACAGGCACAGGGACATGTACAGTCGTATTTACAAACACATTTACTCGAGTAACTTTTAAACTGTACTTTTCTATGTACTTTTACTCCTACTTGAGTAACATGTTTTTATTGAAGTTTTACTTGAGTTGTACTTTTCCCAAATCCTTTTTAACTTTTACTTGAGTCATTTCCTGGATGATACTTTGTACTTGTACTTCAGAGTAACGTTACTTCAAAACTATATTACTCGAGTAGAGTAGGATTTTTGGCTGTTTCACCTCCTCAGAGCAGAGTCAGACAGGGAGGGCATCTGACACACACAGGGAGGGCATCTGACACACACAGGGAGGGCATCTGACACACACAGGGAGGGCATCTGACACACACAGGGAGGGCATCTGACACACAGGGAGGGCATCTGACACACAGGGAGGGCATCTGACACACACAGGGAGGGCATCTGACACACACGGGGAGGGCATCTGGCTGAATCACACATTAGACTGAGCTTCAGATTCGTTGATTTAAACATTTTCCTCTTGTTTTTCAGTAAAGTCCAAAGTTAAATCCCGGGACAGTCAGAGTCTCTCAGCCCCTCCCCCCGGGGTCTCTGCTCCGGGTCCGGGTCCAGACCCGGTTCCCGGGTCCCGGGTCTTGTCCGTCACATTTGCCCTTGACTCAGTTCCACACGCACGCGCCTCCGGTAGCCGTGCACGCGCCTCACAGCTGGTTGACCGCGAGCGTGTTGACGTATCCGTGCGGACACATGTCGTTCTCGGAGACTCCGTGTGAAAAGTGTCCGGGGTTTGATGCCGCGAGTGCGCGCGCCCCGCGTGCGCTCACACACTGCTCCACGAGCTCCAGCGCGCGGCACGCGAGCATGAACACGTTCTTGAACAGAAACACGGACACGGGCGCGCCGTGCGCGTACACCTGGAAGCAGCGCACCGCGAGCAGAGGCGCGTTCACGAGGAGTCCGGTGAAGAAGCGCGCGCACAGCGAGTGGCACGTGAGTTCGTGCACGGTGAGCTCGTGCAGCCAGATGACGGGCGCGAACAGCGCGAGGAAGAACGCGCACAGCACCGCGTAGCGCAGCGGCGGCGCGTGCAGCTCGTTCCGCAGCAGAAGCTCCACCAGAGTGAAACTGTCCAGGAGGTCCAGGCACGTGCTCAGGAAGCTGGCGTGCGCGCGGTGCCGCGTGGCCCCGGTCCCGTCCTCCGTGACGGCGCAGATGAGGCAGAAGAGCAGCGGCGCGCACAGCAGCACCGCGCACTTAAAGCCCGTGACTCCGCACGGGACCTTCAGCGTCAGCAGCTCCAGGATGGACGTCTCCACCACCAGCACCATCTTCGGGGTGCACGCGATCACGTAGATGAGCCAGGCCAGGTACGCGTACGTGAACTCCCCCAGACCCGCGCCGCGCGCGCAGCTCTTCTGATGGAAGCCGCACGCGCGCTCGCGCTTATTACGCGCGTTCTTGATGAAGAAGATGGCCCACCCGGACAGAACCACGAGGTCCGTGGCGATCCACGAGCACCAGGACAGGTCCGTGAAGGCGATGAGGTAAAAGTCCAGCACCGCGCCCTGCAGCGCGAGCGCGCAGAAGCACAGCGCCTTGTAGAGCGCGCGGCCGCGGGGAGCGAGCGGCAGCGCGCCGCCGTGCGTCAGCTCCGCGGAGGTCATGAGGCTGTCTGAAGACACGGGCCGCGCGCTGTCTCCACTGGAGCCGCTCAGGAGGAGCCCGGAGCCGGGGCAGGATCCGGGAGAGGAGCCGCTGGAAGAGGCGCGGTGCGCGCGGAGCTGCTGTGACATCATGACGCTCCTGACGCTCCTGACGCTCCTGACGCCTCTGACGCGCAGGTGGACGCGGCAAAGCGCGGCGCGGGGCTGGAGCGGATTCATGAGCAGAGTCCAGAACCAGAACACACAAGGACAAGGACTGTCCACCACCGCCTCCTCCTCTCCTCCCTCCTCCTCTCTCTGCTCTCCCCCCTCTCCTCTCCTCCTCTCTCTCCTCCTCTCTCTCTCTCCTCCTCCTCCTCCTCTCTCTCTCTCTCCTCCTCCTCCTCTCTCTCTCCTCTCTCTCTCTGGGCCGGTCCTGGGTCAGGTTCAAGGTTAATGTGTTTCGTCTCCTGTATTTGAGAAACACTGGACACAATGGTCCACTGAGTGTAAAATAATCTGGACGAGGCAAAACAAAACTAGACTTTCACTTATTTTATCGTCTTTGAGACAAAAACCTCAGATCAAACTCAGCACCTCCTCAAACAAAGAGACGAAATGAGTCAAAAACACTTTGTGCCTCCATAAACTTAAAGGAAACATGTCGCCCTTTAGTTCAGACCCAACTCAGTCCTGTCCCCGTCCCCGTCCCGTCCCATCCCTGTCCCCGTCCCGTGTCAAACTCTTTTAAAGACACAGTTGAATGAATCCCAGAGCCAGAGTAAAGTGAGTACATTTTTATTAAACAGCACATGAGATCTGCCGTGAGCAGCTTTAAAGAGAAGATCCGGCCTTCGTTACTTCGTTAGCGTAAAACCACTTGGTTATGAGCGTGACCTATGTACAACACCATTACCCACGATGCACCGCGGCAGACGGAGCACGGATTACTCCACACAGACATCACAAGGACAGATGCAGAGAAAGTCACTGAAAACACGACGAGGTTTAAACGCCCGGGACGAACTCAAACGCCGCCAGATCTGACTCAACTTTTTATTATTGGGCTGAAAATCTGCCACCTGCTCGTCTCCATGGAGATCTGCTTAGAATATCCCACAGTTTGGCATTAAACGTCTACCCACCTCCAGCGAGACAAGGAAAGTCCCCTGGATGAGCGAGAGGTCGGCTCTGTGGAGAGGCGACTCCGCTCACAGTGAGAATGTGGCATTTTATGAGCGACAGAATCGACTGTATCGGGATAAATGCAGCGTGGGCGGGTTTAATGCCGTATTGTGACACTTTCCAGGCAAAACATTAGCATCTCCGTGGAGTCCAGAAGCAGCAGACGCCATTTTAGATTCACCTCCATTTTGAGACCAAACGCATCTAAAGAGACAAAAGAACTCGGGGATTAAAATGAAATTGAACTCATTTAAACGTGTTTTTGCAGCGCGGTCACGAGACGGGGCGACTACAGGCTACAGTCCACTCGAGGCTATACGCGAGTGTGAGCGGGTCAGAGGTCACAGGTCAGAGGTCATAGGGCAGGGCTGAGCTGTCGGACATGTTTAGAGGCCGGAGGAGCAGACAGGAGCCAAAGTGCAGAATGCATCAACACAAACTCAACGGCTGAAGAGTACAACATGGAAGTAGCAGTAATAGTAGTAGTGAT
Source organism: Periophthalmus magnuspinnatus (assembly GCF_009829125.3). NCBI lineage: Eukaryota > Metazoa > Chordata > Actinopteri > Gobiiformes > Gobiidae > Periophthalmus > Periophthalmus magnuspinnatus. The sequence goes on from NC_047137.1 coordinate 18,587,069, forward strand.
AGTAAAAGTACGAGGAGCAGTAGTAGTAGTGTGTGTACAGACACGACTGAGCGAGTGTTTGGCTCCAAATGAAGCTAATGGAAGCTAGAGCATCATGAGTATCACAGCAACCAAAGAGCCAATCAGGAGACAGGATGGTGAAGAGACCGTCAAGAGAGCGTGACGTGGAGCCAGAAGCTGAAACGCCGTGGCTAGCGGGTTAGCCATGTCCATTTACATATACAGTTTATGAGGAGTAGTAGTAGTAGTAGTAGTAGTAGTAGTAGTAGTAGTAGTAGTAGTAGTAGTAGTAGTAGTAGTAGTGGAGTGCTTAAGTTCAGGGTTTGGATAAGAATAAAAATCAGACATTTTAATTTACACGATTAAATGAACTGTTGAAGAGTTTAGTCCCGTCCCCCCGGTCCCGTCCCCCCGGTCCCGTCCCCCCGGTCCCGTCCCCCCGGTCCCGTCCCCCCGGTCCCGTCCCCGTCTGCTCCTCCTGTTCGAGTGTTTCTCAACCTGTGGGTCGGGGCCTAAAGTGGTTCATTTAACGGCAGCAAATCACCTACGTTTTTTTTTTTTTTTTTTTTTAAGAACATGAGATTTTTTTATTTTATTTTACATTTTATTGGCAATTCACTCAACAGCGACGTTTAAAATGACGGAAATGTTTTTACGCTTTATTATTTATTTACAAGTTGTACAAGTTCAGATCTTAAATCAGACCCGCTCCACAGAATCTTCAGATGTTTCTCCAGGTTCTGCTCGTTTCTTCTCCTTGAGCCTCTGAAGTTTTATTTGGAGTGATTCATGTTTGAGTTTAATCTGTTATTTTCAAGACTCCATTTTGTCAGGTTTGTGCTGCTCTAGTGTGACGTGCTGCTGTCCATAGGGGGCGCCACAGTTTTGTAACGCGGACGTCAGCGGATTTGTTTGTTTTATGAAGTGGTTTTCGATGAACATTGTGATTTAAAAAGTGTAAATTGCACCGTCTGACACTCGTGGACGGTTAAACGGCAGAGACACGAGCACAGGGCTGATTTAAGAGAGAAAGTGGCTTGAATAAATACAGTTTCAGTAGTGCACACGCCTGTGGGACATTCAGAACGGAGGACATTTTAGTTTAAGCTTCATATTTCAAGGTGTATTTTTGATTTTACTCGTCGACTTTAACCTGATTTTTGTGCAGAATCAGTTTAAAAAGGCTCATGTTATTTATATTTATCTAAAATGATCTGTTCTGACGTTTCCTCGTCACAAACAAACAGACCTGGAGTTGTGTTTCGTTTCATTCACACACGTTTAACGCACGAGCTGAAACCACTCGATGACATCACAAGGTGGAACGTGGCATTTTGATCTTTGGAGACGTAACAGACGAATAATAAAGTGCGACTCAAACATGAATGAAACAAAAACACGACTCCAGGTTTGTGACGAGGAAACAGCAGCTCAGACTCAGTTTTGTGCGACGCCGGAGCTTTAAACGGTGATAAATGTTTCGTTTTTAAACATATTTACTTCATGTGTAATTATAAACTCTACTTATTATGTTGGGATATTTTTATTTATTAGTTTCTAAAATAAAAACAGCACGAAACATTTGATCTTAGTCGTGTTTTGTGCAGAATTTGATGTCACTGTAAAAACACATTTATGACACTGGACCTGAACAAACAGATCTGACCTGTTTTACTTTTGTGTTTTTAAATCACACACTTTTTCCACGAGTGACGTCACCACAGGAACATTTAAAACTGGGAATCGATACTAAGGGACAGACTCGATACGATACCGATACCACGATGATGATGATGATGATAATTAAAAAAAACCTCTTTCTTTAGATGATACACTGTGATGTTCCACTTTAAATGTTTGTACTTTGTGTGTAATCCCTCAGTCCAAGAGGAAGAGGAGAGGAAAGAGGGGATGAGAGGGAGGGAGGAGAGGAGGAAAGACGAGAGGAAAGAGGGGATGAGAGGGAGGGAGGAGAGGAGGAAAGAGGAGATGAGAGGGAGGAAGAGGGGAGGAAGAGAGGAGGAAAGACGAGAGGAAAGAGGGGATGAGAGGAGGAAAGACGAGAGGAAAGAGGAGATGAGGGGGAGGGAGGGAGGGAGGGAGGAGAGGAAAGAGGGAGGGAGGGAGGAAGAGAGGAGGAAAGACGAGAGGAGAGGAGATGAGGGGGAGGGAGGGAGGGAGGAAGAGAGGAGGAAAGACGAGAGGAAAGCGGAGATGAGAGGGAGGGAGGGAAGGAGGGAGGAGAGGAAAGGAGGAGAGGAAAGAGAGGAAAGAGGAGAGGAGAGGGAGGAAAGACGAGAGGAAAGATGACATGAGAGGGAGGGAGGGAAGGAGAGGAAAGGAGGAGAGGAAAGAGGGAGGGAGGAGAGGAAAGAGGGAGGGAAGACGAGATGAGAGAGAGGGAGGAAAGAAAGAGGGTAAAGGAGTGTAGAGAAAGAGGAAAGGAGAGAGCAGAGGTCCATGTGTCTTTTACGTGAAACATTCAGAAAAGACTCATTTTTAGTATCGATACCTGTGAAAAGTGAGTATCACATTTCGATACTGGCTTCAGTATCGATTAGTGTCTGATTCGATACTTTTCACATGTCAGAAAAGTGAAAAACTTTATTTTCAGTGCGATTTTCCTACTCGTTACCATTTCAGTTGTGTTATTACATCTTTAAATATACAAGTATCGAATCTATTCCTTAGTATCGAAATGGAGTTTGAAATGTTAGTATCGTGACGTCACTCGTCTGAAACACAAATCCGCCAGGCCGAGTAAACGCGTGTGAAGAAGTCCACACGAGCGTCGAGACTCAGAATCCAGGCCTCGTCTCTGTCGTTTTTACAGCGTGTTTGTTTTTTTGCAGTGTTGGGACTATTTTACGACTTCAAACCATCGACATCGTCTCATTTCTCAAACGTCCTCTCCTTGTCCACGGAAGAGACTCAGAGCCGACCGCGTTAAACTCTAGAGCGCACACTGGCGTCCCGCTGAGAGACAGGCGCGGCGGCCATCTTGGGACTGTTACTCCACAGTTTTGCACATCGGTTTGACTTTTTCTGATGTTTTTGTCCATTTCTGACAAAAACATTTTAGTTTTTATAATGAAACCTACATTTATCCCATTTACTCATAAGTTTATGCATTTCTCTGGCAGCAGTGCGTCTAAATCACAGACTGAAGAAGTGACTGAACTCCAACCACGAGTATCATAGCAACCAAAGAGCCAATCAGGAGCGACCTCGGGGAAAGAAGGACCTGATTTGTCTGTTATTAATGTTCATATCTTGATTTACAGACACAATAGTGAAATAAAAACCCCAGGATCATGTAGAGGGTTAATACGAACATTTAAGACCAGAATGAGTCTGAAGCAGCAGAGACAGAGAGAGGACAGAGGAAGTGCGACATGATCACTTCCTGTTTAGAACGCAGCGGCAGCAGGTTAGCCACGTCCATGTATATAAACAGTCTGATCTGTAGAGTATTCACGAGCAAAATGCATTGTCGTCGCGTTGTTATTGATATTTTTGTTCATTTCTGAGCGAGTGTAGAACTTTCCCCGTCTCCGTTTGATTGGGCGGAACGATACAAAGACACGTTTGAATGGCGCCGTTATCTGGTCACTAAAAACACGTCGATTCCCAAACTGTCCATTAGTGATTTTTATGTGGAGGCTTCAGTCCCTGTTCTCAGCAGCAGGGGGCGCTCTAGAGTTTAATCCCGTCTCTGTAAAGGGAAGAGAAGAGGACGTTTGAAGAGACGCGTGCTTTTTTTTTAGTGTGTTTAGACTCCGCCTTGCCCCGCCCACCCTCCGCCCGCCCGTAGCGGCCTCCAGAAGGGGGCGCTATAGGTATATTTCGTAGAAGTCGTCGAGCTCTTCGTGGAACAGGTCCCATTCGTCCTCTGAGTCCGTGGCGTCCTCGTCCGTCCTCGCCGCCAGCAGCATCAGGAGCATCTCGCTGAGTTCAAAGGTCACCAGGTCTTCTTCGTCGTCCAGGGAGTCCGTGCTGTCGCGCTCGTCCAGCAGGTCCCAGAGCGGGGTGCGCCTGGAGGCCTGGAGGGGAACAGCAGCACCAAACACAATCAGGGACTAGGATCTAGACAAAAAGCTTAAAATAATTTTAAAAATAGATCGGCTCAGTTGAAAAGACCAAGTTTAAACCATAAGATTAATCTGACACTCAGGTCTGTGCGGCTGAAGAACAGATCAACTTTATGAAGATGAAACATGTGACTTTTGTTTATTTAAACTAAGGCGGCGATGAAACTTTGGGCCAATCCACATGAAACTAAAACTAGTACAAAGATATTAACCATAAACCAGGACTAAACGAGGTCTAAATGAGGTCTAAACGAGGTCCAAACGAGGTCTAAACGAGGTCCAAACCAGGACTAAACGAGGTGTAAACCAGGACTAAACCAGGTCTAAACCAGGACTAAACCAGGTCTAAACCAGGACTAAACCAGGACTAAACCAGGACTAAACACACCTGCAGTCTGACATTTACACAGTAAACTCGACCTGTGGACTCTCACAGTTAACCCTCTTGGATCTTGGTGACTGTATATTTGTGTATTTGTATATTTGTATATTTGTGTATTTGTGTATTTGTATATTTGTATATTTGTATATTTGTGTATTTGTGTATTTGTATATTTGTGTATTTGTGTATTTGTGTATTTGTATATTTGTATATTTGTGTATTTGTGTATTTGTGTATTTGTGTATTTGTGTATTTGTATATTTGTGTATTTGTGTATTTGTGTATTTGTATATTTGTATATTTGTGTATTTGTATATTTGTGTATTTGTATATTTGTGTACTTCTCACCCTACTCCTGTGTCCTCCGCTCGGCCTCTGTCTCTGTGGTTGCGCCTCCTCCAGGCGACCGTCTGGAAACGCATGTTTGTAAAAACAGTTTGACCCAAAAGGACACGTCCCACGGCCTTCATCAAAGTACCGACACGCTTTAGTCCTGCAACAAAGTACTGCGTTACACAGAGTACTGCACTCAGAATACTGGGTATAAGAGGAGGTATTTACTCCTGTGGGGTATTAAAGAGGAGGTATTTACTCCTGTGGGGTATTAAAGAGGAGGTATTTACTCCTGTGGGGTATTAAAGAGGAGGTATTTACTCCTGTGGGGTATTAAAGAGGAGGTATTTACTCCTGTGGGGTATTAAAGAGGAGGTATTTACTCCTGTGGGGTATTAAAGAGGAGGTATTTACTCCTGTGGGGTATTAAAGAGGAGGTATTTACTTCCCTTCTATGTAACACATAACATTTAGTTCTCCATGTTTCCTTTTATCGTTTTGTAAATGCTAGATTAAAGTTTCACTTTTGCTTGTGTCGCTCTGAGTCTCTCCTCCCTTTGCTCTCTGTGCTAAGCCCCTCCCCCTTCAGAGCACTAGCACAACACAATCGATCATAGTGTAAATGTTTCAGACGTACCCCATTCCGTCCTTGTATTTCTGGATAAGTTTCTGTTTGTCGTCTTTGTCTTCGACCCAGTACTCGCTCGGGATCACGAAGTTTGACGTGATTCGACACTCGGGACACGACCTGCACAGGAACAGGAAGTTAACCCTCTATGTTCTGTCACGCATGTCACAACAGAGCAGCCATTTTTACAACAGATGAGAGCAAGTGCCGTCACGCTGGGGTGTACTGCATGTGAGTCTACGGACGACAGTTTAGGAGTTTCCACGGTGACAGTGAACACATTATCAAACATGAAAAAATATAAAAGTGATGTAAAGAGCTCATGTTCAGGATCCGAAAAGGTGATGCAGATGCTTCAGGAGACTACAGGCCTACAGGAGAAGACTGCAGATGTTTCAGGAGACTACAGGCCTACAGGAGAAGACTGCAGATTTTTTAAGAGACTACAGGCCTACAGGAGAAGACTGCAGATGTTTTAGACTACAGGCCTACAGGAGAAGACTGCAGATGTTTGTTTCAGGAGACTACAGGCCTACAGAGAAGACTGCAGATGTTTCAGGAGACTACAGGCCTACAGAGAAGACTGCAGATGTTTCAGGAGACTACAGGCCTACAGGAGAAGACTGCAGATGTTTTAAGAGACTACAGGCCTACAGGAGAAGACTGCAGATGTTTCAGGAGACTACAGGCCTACAGGAGAAGACTGCAGATGTTTCAGGAGACTACAGGCCTACAGGAGAAGACTGCAGATGTTTCAGGAGACTACAGGCCTACAGGAGAAGACTGCAGATGCTGGTATGGACTCACTTGATGATCTTGCTCTCAAACTGCTTGGCCCTCCTCCACTTGCGTATGCACTTGAGACAGTAGCAGTGGGAGCAGTTGGACAGGATCCCGAAGCGGCGCTCGCTCGGATTGGCCTTTTCGAACACCACCTCCATACAGACGCCGCACATCATGTCCTTACTGCGCTGCACGGCGAACGACAGCTCCATGTCCTTCTCATGGGCCTCTATACACGCCTGAGGACAGAATGCAAGGGGAAGACAGAGAGACAGACAGGTTGTTAAAAAGAGAGAAAAAAACACATATTTAACACTTGTATTCTAAATGATTCTGTGCAATGACATCACGCTGGGGTTATTCTGCATGTAGGTTTATGGTGGAATGTTCAGCAGTTACCATGATGACACAATGCACACATTAGCAAACATTGTCTCATGTTTTTTTTTTTTTATTTATGCTTAAAATTTAAAACTTAACTCAAAATGGATGTAAACAAAACACAGGACCATGAGCTGGGACTGACCACAGGCTCCTGGACGAGTTTGATTTTACACAAAAAGAAGAGTCACTGAAAAACTGCTGGTTAATGCTAATGCTAATGCTAATGCTAATGCTAATGCCAGCTAGCTTGTGACTAACATTATTTGCGAGGGACTTGTTGAACAGCACAAATCAGCTCATCTGTTCATGGTCGGATTGTGCCAAAACAAAGCTCAGAGTAAAGTGTAACAGACAGAGCAGTGCCTACAGTTAGCGTTACACCTCCAAGAATGTTGATGACATCAGCCGCAAAGTATCACCGTCATACTGTGGAACATTCCAGGCAAAGCAATGAACGTTTCCATGAACCTCCACCCAAACCCCTGCCCAGAGCCTGCACATCGCCCCCTGGTGGTGCTGTGGTGGTGCTGTGGTGGTGCTGTGGTGGTGCTGTGGTGGTGCTGTGGTGCTGGTACCTTGGTGTGCTCGGAGCGCTGGGAGCTGTCCGTGGGGTGAAGCACCTGGAGCCCGCACATGTCGCACACGTCGCCATGGAGATACGCACAGTTCAGTCCGTACCGACACTCGCCCACCGCCGCGTACGGACACAGCGTCTTCCCCTGGGTCCTGCGCTCCTCTGTGTCCTCTGCAGCGTCCTCTATGTGAGGGACACACGTCTCCGCCTTCCCCGAGTCTGTGGACAACACGGACAAAAGTGTGTGTGTGTGTGGACAGGGACGCTTCACCTGTGTGTGTGTGTTTAGACTGACCTCTTCCGCAGTAGGGCTGACCAGGCACAAACTCTGCGGCGTTGACCCAGTCTGGAGCAGGTCTGGTCTCTGGTCTGGACTCGGTTCTGGTCTCAGGTCTGGTCTCGGGTCTGGACTGTGGGTCTGATGGCGGCGGAGCAGACGGCGGCGTCTTTGGAGGCAGCTCCTCTTTCACTTTACTGTGTTCAAACCTGAAACACATTTACATGAGTCAGAATCAGAGTTCAGTCTGATACGTCTCCATCCTCTCTCCGTCGTGTCTCCGCTCCAAACGCCATCGTCCAATCAGATTTGTTAATTTGAGTGACACGTGTGAATGGAAGCAGCTCATTGGTCACTCATCATTTACAAACAAAACCACATTTCTCTCTCAGATGAACAGTTTAGTTCTTCTCTTCGATTCTGCACAAATCCTCCATGTTTTTCAGTCGTGTCATATTTTTGTCCTTTTGTCCCTCGTGTTGGACACATTTGTTTTGACACAGATGGACCATGTGTGTCCCTGATTGGCTGATGCACCTGTCAATCACATCCATCTGAGCTCAGGGAGGTCGTCTCCAGATGAACAGAGACATTAAAGTGATGTATGTTTTTATATTCAACAATGAGTCTCCTGTGGTTTTTCTCATAGAAATGTGAGAGGAAGGAGAGAGAAAGAAGGAAGGAGGGAGGGAGAGACGAGAGAGAGAGACGGGAGAGAGACAGAGGAAGGAGAGAGAAAGAAGGAAGGAAGGAAGGAAGGAAGGAGGGAGGGAGAGACGAGAGAGAGGAGGGAGAGAGAAACGAGGGAGGCGGGAGAGAGGGAGGAGAGAGACAAAGGAAGGAGAGAGAAAGGAGAGAGGAGAGACGAGAGAGAAAGGAGGGAGAGGAGAGAGAGAGGAGAGGAGAAAGGAGGGAGAGAGAGAGAGACGAGAGAAGGAGTAGCGGAGGGAGACAGGAAGGAGAGAGGGGGGAGAGAGGGAGGAGAGAGAAAGGAGGGAGGAAGAGAGGAGGGAGGAGAGAGAAAGGAGGGAGGAAGAGAGGAGAGGAGGGAAGGAGAGCGAGACAGAGGCAGGGAGAGGAAAGAGAGGGAGAGTGTGAAGGAGAGAGCGGGACAAGGAGAGGAGGGAGGGGGGTAAATGTATGCATATGAACCTGAAGACCCCAGCGTGGGAGTGAGGGAGGAGGAGGAGGAGGAGGAGGAGGGCAGACAGCAGACAGCTAAACGCGGCTAATGCTAGCACAGTCTGGAGCGCAGGCAGACAGGAAACAAAAGACACCAAGACAAAGACACAGCGCCACCTGGGGATCGCCCCCTCCACGCGCCGCTAAAGAGACGGAGACGGAGACAGGACAGGGGAGGGGGCTGGTCCTGGTTTGGGGGTGTATAGTAACGCAGAGAGTCTCAGTCTCCCCCCCGTCTCGGTCTCCCCCCCGTCTCAGTCTCCCCCCCGCCTCAGTGTCTCCCCCACCTCAGTCCCCCCTCGTCCTAGTCCCCCCCCGTCCCAGTCTCCCGTCTCAGTGGGTGTATAGTTATGCAGAGGAGACAGACACACAAAGGCTCATAAAGGCTGAGGACCCGGGGTCAGACGAGGACACTGCAGATCTGTAAATCCACATAAACTCGACCTGTCGCCTGGACCAGCCCCGACCACCAGGAAATAAAAACAATCTGTACACACACATAACGCACACATAACGCACACATAACGCACACATAACGCACACATAACGCACACATAACGCACACATAACGCACACATAACAGAACAGTGTGCAGTATTTCACTCTGGTCCATGGTGTGTGTCTGTGTCTTACACTTGTCACAGACACATCAGTACAAACAGATTCAAGAAACACTCATTTCTGTCAGTGGGACTTTTTCAGTATCGATCCCTGTGAAGCATCAGTGTTTAGTATCGATACCTGAGAAGCATCAGTGTTTAGTATCGATCCCTGTGAAGCATCAGTGTTTAGTATCGATCCCTGTGAAGCATCAGTGTTTAGTATCGATCCCTGTGAAGCATCAGTGTTTAGTATCGATCCCTGTGAAGCATCAGTGTTTAGTATCGATACCAGTTTTAATATCGGTTTTAATCTGATTTGACACTTTTGACATGAGACCAGAGAAACATCTGGGACGGTCCAATCACAGCTCTTAGTTCTGTCTCAAAAGCAGAAGATGTCTCCAGGGAAAAGAAGGCTGCCCTATAACCAGAGGGTTGTCGGTTTGAATCCCGCTCCCCTCGGCTGTGCTCAGTGCCTCTGCTCCTGACAGGTGTAACCCTGAGGATGGGTCAAATGCAGAGGACACACGGGTACAGAGCCTTAAAGTCTCTGAAGACTTTAAACTGTTGCATCAGCTGACACTGAGACGCCATGTGCAGCACAAAGACACCAGAGGAATCCAACCATGTTTTACTCCTCCTCTCCTTCATCCCCTTCTCCCTCTCCTCCCTCCTTCTCTCTTTCTCAAACACTTGTACGCAGAACTTCTCAAATGTCACATTCACAGAACGACTCTCGAAAGCAGTGACTGAAATAAACCAGAGACATTTTTAACTTGAACTGAGAAGTGACTGTGACAGCTGAGGAGCATCTCCAGACACATCTCCAGAGCTGAGAGACGCCACGAGAGCTGAGGAGCATCTCCAGAGCTCCGAGAGACGCCACGAGAGCTGAGGAGCATCTCCAGAGCTCCGAGAGACGCCATGAGAGCTGAGGAGCATCTCCAGAGCTCCGAGAGACGCCATGAGAGCCGAGGAGCATCTCCAGAGCTCTGAGAACATGTGTAAATGTGATCAGACAAATGGACACACACTTCCACATGATGACATCACAAGGTGGAACAGAGTGTTTTCAGTTTGAGAGAAGAACTCAGCCTAAATCTGCAGGTTTGTGTTAAACATGTGAGAATGAAACAAAACAACTCCAGGTCTGTGACAAAACGACATTAGATCAGAGTCATATCGGCTCTTTAAAGTGCCCCTCACCTGCAGCGCTCCCCGTACGCACACGCCCCCTTCTGGTAGAACTTGCAGATCATGTTTGCGGGTTTGCTGCTCATCAGGTCGTGAGAATAGCGACAGTTTTCTCCCTCTTTACACAGGCCGTGCATGAAATACCTAAAAACAACAGAACAGACGTGAGCAGGGAGAGAAGAGCACACAAAGATATAAAGAAAAACGATAAACAAACCACTTTTACTTGTGTGGGGTATTAAAGAACAACCCCTCCCCCTTCAGAGCACTGCTAAGCCCCTCCCCCTTCAGAGCACCGCTAAGCCCCTCCCCCTTCAGAGCACCGCTAAGCCCCTCCCCCTTCAGAGCACCATCACAATGAGCTGCCTCCCACTAATGAAACTACTGCACATCACACCAGGTTTGTCACGTCAAGTGCACAGTTTTGTGTTAAGTTCTTCTATATTTACGGAGGGTTATTGTGTGGAGCATAGATGATGTAGGCTTGTGGGCGGAGCCTCGTACTGCTAACTGTAAGGAGGGTTTTAGATTGATTATTCAAACATGCACGGATGACATCTAAAAAAGCTCAGTGGATCAGTGTTGTCCGATTTCATTTTAGTTTAAAGTAAATATGTTCTGTAGTATCGAAATCGGTATCGGAACTGAAAAGGCTGAACCGATGCGTCTCCAGTTTGACCCTAGAATGTGTTTGTTTTTAAAGGCGCTGCTGCTTTTTAACACAACGGAAATGATTCTGCTCCTGACCCGCTCCTCACTGCAGATCTGACCTGAGGAGAACCACGCAGACAGAGCAGAACATGCAAACACAGAGGAGCTCCTGACCAGAAACACGGGTTAAAATGGAGTCAAATGAAGCCACGTGTTGTTCGTGTTCTCTGCTGTTGTGAAATCTTTGTTTGGAGCATTATTTTTAGAGCCTGAACCACAACGTCAGGAATAAAAAACGTGTGACGCAGGAGAGCACAGGAAATCGACGTTTTATCTGATCTTAAACTTAACAATTCCACTCAGTTTGACAGATTTACGATAATGATTCAAGTTGCTGAAAAATGTTCTGAATATGAATAATTATAATGTTTAAATTCTGAATACGCTCCATATTTAAACTGTTAAATAACTGAACTTTATTACAGGTGAAAACAGCAGTGATCCAGAAGACGTCATCAGGAGAAGTCGTTTTTTTTTTCCTGCTTATTCTAGTGATCATCTTTTTGGCGATTCACACGATTTTATAAAATGCTCCACCAACTTTTTAATCACAATAAACAAAACGATTCTTTACGGTCCAATCACTAGTTTTTCTGCCGATTCCTGACGTCAACCGATCCCAGAGCAGAGACTCCAAACAGCATTTATTTACTTTAAACAAAACAAAACTGATCCAAACGGGTTACGGAGACGTTTTTTCTCTGTCAAGTAGTGACGGAACAACTTTGGATAAATAAAATAAATACAAATTCAAACATTCTGAGTCGTCCTGGTCCGAGTACGACCTGTGAACAGTCTGATTACATCATTTAAACGTCCATCCTGGAGATCGACTGCACCGATATTTGGAAGTCAGTATCTTTGGATCATTACTGAAATCACCCAAATAAAAGATTGTGTTTTAAAATAACGAGGCAGGAGTGACATCGTGATACTAAAACCTCAAACTCTAATTTGATACTGAGGAATAGTCTCGATACTGATCCCAATACCACGATGACAATAAAAACGCTCTTTCTTTGGACAATATGCTGTGATTTTCCACATTAAACCGTAGAACATTGTGTCTTAAATCTGTGTACAGCAGGTTCATAGTCATTACAATGTTGTCTCCTCGTCACACACAAGTTAACTGAAAACACTCTGTTCCACCTTGTGATGTCATCATGTGGTGATACAGGAAGTGCTCCGCTGTGTTTTTAAACTCCACACACCTTCATTTATAGAATCATTTGGATCATTTCAGTCCTGGAGTTGTGTCTTATCTCGACTGAACTAAAGGTAAAAGTGTAGTGTTCACTTGAAAACTACCACTTGATGACATCACAAGGTGGAACAGAGCGTTTTGAGCTTTGGAGATGTAACAGACTAATAATAAAGTGCGACTCAAACATGTGAATGAAACAAAACACAACTCCAGGTCTGATTTTGAGGAGGAAACATCATTAGAACATGGATTAAAGCTACAAGAGTCAGTTTTGTGTCATACAGGAGCTTTAAATGTCTTGTATAAACAAATAAAATCTGCCAACAGCACAGTCCCTGGTGAAGTTGTGTCTGGCTCAGCACAGGCCACATGAGACACAAGAGTCACAACAAGATCCGAGCTGCAAGTTCCACTCTGTTACGTAACTCACTTTTCTCATGAGATCCACTGAATATAAACGATAAATGTGGTGGATAAACCCGCGGGTGTGAGCGAGGAGAGGCCCGGGGAGAGCAGCTCGGAGCTCGGTGTGTGGAGGAGGGACCCGCTGGAGCAGTTAGCCCGGAGTTAGCCCGGAGTTAGCCCGGAGTTAGCCCGGAGTTAGCCCGGAGTTAGCCCGGAGTTAGCCCGGAGTTAGCCCGGAGTTAGCCCGGAGTTAGCCCGGAGTTAGCCCGGAGTTAGCCCGGAGTTAGCCCGGAGTTAGCCCGGAGTTAGCCCGGAGTTAGCCCGGAGTTAGCCCGGAGTTAGCCCGGAGTTAGCCCGGAGTTAGCCCGGAGTTAGCCCGGAGTTAGCCCGGAGTTAGCCCGGAATTAGCCGTTAGCCGCTAACAGCTGAGCGGAGCAGACGCCGCTGTCAGCCGCCTCCCGCGCACTGCTCCCCGGGTCTGTGCGCTCCAGGGGCTCGCTAAAGGCCCCGGGGTCGACGTGAGGCCGCCCCGGAGCCGTGTCTCACCTGCAGGTTACGTGTTTGGTCCAGCCGCCCGTCCCCACCGGAGCTGCCGTGGACGCTGCTGCTGCCTCCGCCATCGCTGTTTATGTTCAAGCCCGACCGGAAGTGCCGCACTCGGGCTTTTCCGCCAGCGCTCGGACACACTCGGAAACATCCGGAAACACTCGGAAACAGTCGGACACGCTCGGACACAACGGAATGTTTACCGAAAATATTTATTGTAAATTCATGAAAGCTCCATATTAGGCTAATGCTCTGATCTGGAGTTGTGTTTTGTTTCATTCTCACATGTTTAACACACAAACCTGCAGATTTAGACTGAGTTTTTCTTCTCTCAAACTGAAAACACTCTGTCCCACCTTGTGATGTCATCATGTGGTGATACAGGAAGTGCCCCACTGTGTTTTTAAACTCCACACACCTTCATTTCTAGAATCATTTGGATCATTTCAGTCCTGGAGTTGCCACTTATCTCGACTGAACTAAAGGTAAAAGGAGGAGTTCACTTTAAATCTACCACTTGATGACATCACAAGGTGGAACAGAGCATTTTGAGGTTTGGAGATGTAACAGACTAATAATAAAGAGTGACTCAAACATGTGTGAATGAAACAAAACACAACTCCAGGACTGTTTTTGAACATGTTTTAAAGCTCATGAGAGTCCATTTTGTGTAATTTAGGACCTTTAAACTGACCTCATGGACTAGACCTTTGTTAAACTCATTTACATAATTAAAACCCAATCAAATGCCCATAATAAAAGTATAACCTGTGCTATACTCACATTAACACATTGGAGTGGGTGTTGGCGCCCTCCAGTGGCTGAAGAGGCTCTGCACATTGGTCAGTTTATGTTATGATTTTATTAACATGGATTAAAGCTCAGAGTTTGTGTCATACAGGACCTTTAAATAAAGTCACACACAGTAAAAATCAGATTGTAATGAAAATGCTGAGCTGGTCTTGTGTTAAATGTGAAAAGTGGATCTTTGAGTTCTGCAGAAGTTCTAGTTCTAAAGCTCAGAGGGACTGGAGCAGAGCAAAGGCCATGGACACGTTTAGAAACAACGAATAAACTCAATCCAGAACAAACCAAACAAACTCCTGCACAGGTCCATTTAAATCATCCAAACAGGAGCAGGATCATTATAAATGTTCCACATTATTAAAGTGCTGCAGTTTTACATGTTCTTCAGATGGACGCCATTTTGGGAAGAAAAATAACCAAAAGCTTTTTGTCCCATTTCAGTTTTAGAGCCACAGTTTTTAGACGGAGACAATCATGAGATCTTGGATTCAAAGTTGTTCTCCCCCTCTCCCTCCCTCCCTCTCTCCTCCTCTCTCTCTCCTCCTCCCTCTCTCCTCCCTCTTTCCTCTTCCCTCACTCCTCTCTCCTCCTCCCTCTCTCCTCCCTCTTTCCTCTTCCCTCTCTCCTCCCTCTCTCCTCCTCCCTCTCTCCTCCTCTCTCCTCCCTCTCTCCTCCCTCTCTCTCCTCCCTCTCTCCTCCCTCTCTCTCTCCTCCCTCTCTCCTCCCTCTCTCCTCCTCTCTCCTCCCTCTCTCCTCCTCCCTCTCTCCTCTCTCTCCTCCTCCCTCTCTCCTCCCTCTCTCCTCCTCTCTCCTCCTCTCTCCTCCCTCTCTCCTCCTCTCTCCTCCCTCTCTCCTCCTCTCTCCTCCTCTCTCCTCCCTCTCTCCTCCTCTCTCCTCCCTCTCTCCTCCTCTCTCCTCCCTCTCTCCTCCTCTCTCCTCTCTCACTGTTTTGATCCACTGATCTTCAGAGCAGGAGTCAGACTCCAGAGGGACAACAGTCAAAGTGTCTTATTGACAAACGGCTGTTTGTCTCATTTTGAGTCTGTTTTCTGTGGAACTGATCGTCATCGTGGAATATTTCTTAAAACACTGAAACGAGAAGAACGAGTCCCTCTGAGCTGCAGTTTTATAAACCTGTGAGAGATGATCTCTGGTCTAATCCCACAGTCTGGAGGATGGTGACAGGTTCTTTTTGGTCTTTTCCACCTGAGTGCAGTTCCACGTCTCACCACTGCAGGGCGCCACAGTGCAGCACTTCATCTGAATCAAACTCATGAACAAGTATGAAACTAAAACTCAGGTTTGACTAAAATAAAACACAATCATCAGGAAAAAGATAAAGAGAATATGTGGCTTTAGTAAAGATTTGTTTAGATTTAAGACATTTATAAGTATTTATATTTAATGTATTAATAAAAAATGTACTTCAAGTAAAACAAGCTGCCAATAACTTCTTTTAAAGGGGAGTATTACACTTCTGTGGAGTATTAAAGAGTCGAGTGTCGCCCACACAGAGTAGAACAGGACGCAGTACTTATACTCGTCTCGTGTACTTTTCAGTGAATAGTAATAGACAGGAGCAGCTGAGTGTGATTTAGATGTTTGACACAAACATGAAACTGAGGCAGGACTGATGTGACCCACTTATTTTATTTTATATTTCAGAAATAACAAGTGTCAGTGCGATGGAGGATTACAGGAGCAGGTCTCCAGAAGCAGAACAGTGAAATTATGACTTGAGTATATAATATATAAAATAATATCTGAGTCCTGAGATTTTACAGATGGAAATGTCATTATTCACTAATTTCACTGATTAATAAAGTTCCAAAAGCTGTGATGTCGTCTGCATAACCTCCAGACTCTCAGGACATGATATTACAACAAAATCACAATCACATTTACATATTTTTGTCTCTTTTTCTTTCAGTTTTGTGGAGAACTGAGGGTTTGTTGAGAACATTAGACTCACATCACAGGAGACTTTTCACTCAGCTTTGAGTATTTGGCAGCAGCCTTGTTTTTCTACAGTTTTTGAATCTTCTCTTTTTCTCCTTCTCCTTCATTTTCTGAATGAGAAAATCCAGATGGACAAAGGTGGACACTGAGTCCATGTTCAGAGTGATCTTCTCCAGCTTCTCCACCAACTCAAAGACCTGATCCAGACACTGCAGAATGAAATGTCCAACCTTGAACAATCCAAACACCAGTTTCTCCAGTCTCTGGTTTTGTTCTCTTCAAATTTGGCCTTCGTGTTCTCGGTGGTCGTTCCCACTGTTCTGGTCTTTTTTTCTTTCACATGGGCGTCCACTGGACACGTCCCAGAACAGGAAGTACACTTCCCGTCTACACCTGTTTGTTGACAGTTTCTGTATGTATGCTACATTTATTGAGCTACACTCAGTGTGCACTGTGCCTGAGTCGTACTTCATTAATCGGTGCCTTCACAACTATTCACATCGTGGCTTTCTCTGCTGTTCTCTTTGTTTCCTTTGTTTGCTTTAGGTCTGAGGATGGAGTTACAGATGGAGATAGATGATGTCTAAGGACCACATTCCAGTTCAAGAAAGGATTGTCTTTTTCTAGTCCCTCGTGATATTTTTTCTTTTTTCCCTCAGATCATACACACAAGATCAAGAAATGTCACACAGGCATTTTTCAAAATTAAAAAGTTTTAAACAGGAAGTCAAATGATCTGTTTCTTTGATTAAACTGTTTTAGATCAACAATATACTTTTAAAGTAAACAAAATATGAAATCATAATCATAGTTACTCTGTACTATATACCTGAACTGTAGTAATACTAAAGTCAGAAGAAAAGCATCATGGGTCTTCTTTATATGTGTTTATTTTGAGGACAAATGCCCTTTAACCCAGTCATAAGCACGACTCGCATATGAAGCTGCAGCCTGATTTGCCTTATTCATGCGACTTCTCAGTTTTTCAAGTTTCTGGATCTTTTCTGTGTCTCCTGTCCCCATCTTCTCAGACAGGAACTCCAGATGAAGAAAAGTGGACACTGAGTTCACATTGAGAGAAATCTTCTCCAGCTCCTCTATGATGTTGAAGACCTCGTCCAGACACTGTTTTTTGTACTGTTCAAGATCAGACAATTCCTTCTCCAGATCCTGCAGCAGACTGGTCTTCTCCTCACTCTTGGTTTTGTTCTCTTCATACTTGTTCTTCATTTCTTCAATGGTCTTTTCCACTGTTCTGGTCTTAGTCACATATCTCCACTTCTCTTTCACATGAGCGTCCACTGGACACTTCCCAGAACAGGAAGTACACTTCCCGTCTTTCATGACCTCACACCAGCTTGGACTCCAGGCCCAGGTGCATCCTGGGTAATGACAGTTCTCTTCACAGTTATTACAGGTCACAGCTTTGGTGTCCCACCAGTGGTTTATTTCTTCTTTCACTTTGTAGGTTTCTTCTATGTTAACTTTAATGTTTTTGTTTTTCTCCATCTCTTGTTTAAGTTGTGCCAGTTCCTCTCTGTTCTTCCTGATTACCTCCTGTTTCATTTCCACCTCTGTCACTCGTTCCTTTAGGTTCTGGACACAGGCCGTGAGTCTGATTCTCTCTTTCATCACCTCCACTGTCGTCTTCAGAGACTGAGGTTTTGCTGTTTCCAGAAACTTTGTGAACTTCTTCATTCCCTTGTTTGAAGTTTTAAATGCATTTTGTGCCAGTTCCTCTTCATCACTGTCATCTTCAATTGTCTCATTTTGGCAGTTGTTGAACTGGAAATGCACTGGTTCATTTTTTGAATCTCTGGCACAAAGAATCTTTGCTTCTTTCAGAGCTTTGAGAGCATCTTTAGGTTTTCTTCCTGTTGAGTGAGTGATCATCACCACAATCTTCTGCTCCATGTCTTTGCCAAACAGAGACGTGACAGAGTTAAAGACATAAGCCATCCTCTCGTCCAGTCTGTTCTCTGAGGCCTTCATGACCAAACCCACAGCACTGACTGTGTCCACTGTCTCAGGGATGCAGAACAGGTCCTGGAGTAACTGAATAATCATCTCATCTTTATCTAAACCTTCTGTGTGTCCATATCCTGGAGTGTCGATGATGGTCAGAGAATAAGGGACAGTTTTTCTCTCAAATCCAAATATTTCATAAACAGACACAGCAGAAGTTTGACTTTCAGACTGGGGTCTGTCTTTCTCGTCTGAGATGACCTCAAACCAGACTTTGTCTTCAAACTCCACCCCCATCACAAAGTTGACCAGGGCGTTGACCAGAGTGGACTTCCCTGACCCAGTCTCTCCCACCAGGAGGATGGTCCTGTTCAGAGACATTGGATCACATTCTCCAAGAGTAAATCTCCTCAGTTTAGATTCTTCATCTGATTCTTTGTCCAGATTAACTCTTTTTAGCTGAAGTTCATATCGGGCAGGAGGTCCGTTGTCTATCTTGTTACTTTCTTCAATGTGCCTTCTAAAATCTGAAGCCATATTTCTCCTAGAGGGAAAGAGAAAATATAAATAAACATT
This sequence comes from Periophthalmus magnuspinnatus, assembly GCF_009829125.3. Lineage (NCBI taxonomy): Eukaryota > Metazoa > Chordata > Actinopteri > Gobiiformes > Gobiidae > Periophthalmus > Periophthalmus magnuspinnatus. The sequence goes on from NC_047137.1 coordinate 18,605,675, forward strand.
TTAAAGTATAAACCTCTTGAGATGAAGTATCTGTTTTTTGAGGGGTTTGTCAGGACACGTACAGCAGCACCCCCCCCCCACTCACACACACACACACACCCCCACACACACACACACACACACACACACACACACACACACCCACACCCCCCCCCCCCCACACACACACACACACACACACACAGGGCTCTCTGAGTTAACCCACCCTGCCCAACTGACCCAAGAATCGGGATTAGAAGGAGTTAAACTTGCTTAAGACATTTTAAAACAAAATTCCTAAACAATGGGAGTCAGAGCAGAACAAAGTCAGAGCAGATGGAAACTGGGAGAAGGTTGTAGTCGACAGGGGCGGTGTTGAAATGCATGTTTACACACTTCCTTTTTCATTCTGGGGGGTACAACAGAGGTGGTTTCTACGGCAAAGACTGTATGAGGAGCTAAATGAGATTGAATATTGGTTTAAATATAAAGGGCAGTTAAGGTAGAAGTATTTGGAAATAAACTGACCACTGAGAGCGCCTCCTTGCTGATAAAGAAAGCCATGACAGCTGATGCACAAAGCACAGTGGTGTGTCCTATAGGGCAGCAAAGAAAGACTCTACACAGGCTCTTGTAGAGTGTACTGAGATGTTGGAGGCAAGAGGATGGAGCACTTTGATATAACATATTGGCAGAATTTAAAATAAGCAGTAGTAGTTCACAAACACACTTTATACACTTTTCTCACACAGGCGTTAACATTTTCTCACATTTCTCTCTCGTTTAAACTCTCTCAAAGTTCAAACCTTCGTAGGCGTCTTTGTCGGTGCAGAACGTTTCATCGACGTTGTGGGTTTTGTCGGGGAGAACGATCCGCACTGTTCCTGTTCCCTGTTTTTTCTCCTGTCCTGTTCCTTCCCTCCCCCACCTGCCGGAGCCAGAGCTGGGCGGAGTTCCTGGCGTGTTCCTGCGTGTTCACGTGAAGACTCTAGCTTGTCTTGCCTTTTTGCTGTTTTGCCTTTTTGTATCCTGCTCATTGGAATTTTGTATGCCATCCTCCAGATCTGTTTCTCTGGACCCTCCCGGCTCTGCTCCTACTCTGTCTCTCCGACCTGGTACAGTCTCGTCTCGTCCTGTCCTTCGCACCCTGCACCTCTGGACCCCGCTCTGCACCCTGCTCCCTGTCCTAGCTCTGGTCGCCCTGTCTCCGTCCCTGCTCTCCACTCTCCCGGACCCCGGCTCACACTCTGCTCCCCGTTCCGGCACTGCCCGCACTGTCAGCTCCGCTGCGCCGCCCGCTTTGCCCCTGGATCCTGACCCGCACCCCGTCTCCTGTTCCGTGCCAGATCTACCCACGTTTTTTGAACTGTAATTCACATTCTGTAAATAAACACTGTAAACCTTTCCAGAGTCTTGCACTGTTTGGTCCGATCTGCCTGCCATTACAACAAAAACAAATTGCAAACGTACAGCACTTCAGAGTCACACTGAGATCCAACATTTATGTAAATTTGTCTGAACACATTCTGTACTGGACAGGAGACACGGCACGGAGGAGACTGATGGACAATGGTCTACAGTCCAACAGCCAATCAGGACGCACGACACAATGGTCTACAGTCCAACAGCCAATCAGGACGCACGACACAATGGTCTACAGTCCAACAGCCAATCAGGACGCACGACACAATGGTCTACAGTCCAACAGCCAATCAGGACGCACGACACAATGGTCTACAGTCCAACAGCCAATCAGGACGCACAACACAATGGTCTACAGTCCAACAGCCAATCAGGACGCACGACACAATACACGTTCATATACTGTAAAAAAAAGCATGCAAAATTGCACTAAAAACAATCCACGAAACAGCGAGACCACGAAAGAAGAACGGTGAAATAGCGAGGGACAACTGTATACTCTTGATCCTTGGCAATGACAGAGGTCAAATGTTTTCTGTAAGTCTCCACAAGGTTTTCATACACTGTTGCTGTAGTTTGACCCATTTCTCCTGCAGATCTCCTCGACAGTACGTTTCATCTTCAATGTCCTCACTGATGGAAGGAGGTTTTCACTCAAAATCTCACGATACTTGGCCCCGTTCATTCTTTCCTTTACACGGATCAGTCGTCCTGGTCCATTTAAAGAAAAACAGCCTCAAAGCATGATGTTTCCACCCCCATGATTCACAGTAGGTCTGGTGTTCTTTGGATGCAACTCAGCATTCTTTCTCCTCCAAACACGACAAGATCAGTTTTTACCAAAAAGTTGTATTTTGGTTTGATCTGATCATGTGACATTGTCCCAATCCTCTTCTGGATCATCCAAATGCTTCTGTCAAACTTCAGACGGGCCTGGACATGTCCCGTCTTAATCAGGGGACACGTCTGGCACTGCAGGATTTGAGTCCCTGGTGGTGTAGTGTGTTACTGATGGTCCCTTTGTTACTTTGGTCCCAGTTCTCTGCAGGTCATTCACTCGGTCGTGTGGTTCTGGGGTTTTTGCTCTTTGTTCTTGTGTCATTTTGACCCCACGGGGTCAGATCTTGGTGGAGCCCCAGGTCTTGGTCTTGTTCCATTTTGTAATACTTGCTCCACAGTTGATTTGTTGACTCCAGCTCTTACCTGTTGCAGATTGAGTGTTCGGGGCCTGGTGTCTACAGTTTTGTTTGTGGTTCCTTTGCTCTTTGGTCTTGTCCATAGTGGAGTTTGAGTCTGACTGTTTGAGGTTGTGGACATGTGTCTTTTATACTGAGGACAAGTTCAAACAGGGACCATTAATACAGAGAACGAGTGGAGGACAGAGGAGCCTCTGAAAGAAGAAGGTACAGGTCTGAGACACAGATCTTGTGTTTGTAGATGAACAAATACTTATTTATTAAAAATCAGACAGTGTGATTTCCTGGATTCTTTCATTCTGTCTCATAGTTGAAGTGATGAAAATTACAGGCCTCTCTCATCTTTTTAAGTGGGAGAATTTGAACAGTTGATGGCTGACTAAATACTTTTTGCCCCACTGTGGTTGAATGTCACAGTCAGTGCAGCGGCTCAGAAGGTCATTAATAAATATAAAGCAGAGGACCAAGAGACGAAACCTGTGGAAAGACTTTGTCAGTACCTGTGAGATTAGACACACTCTGACACAGTCTGGCACAGGTGGTGCAAGTAAGAGTTGAACCAAATTAGAGCAGATCTAGAAATGTCAATATTATATAATTTGTCCAGCAGTAAATAAAGATCAACAAAATCAAAAGCTTTAGTGAGATCACTGGATGTTGCACCGGTACACATCATCTTCATCACACGTCATTTGTAAATTTGAGAAGAGCTGTAGTGGAAATGATTTTTTCTAAACTCAGACTGACATTGGGACAGTAGTTCCTTGTCAGACAATTCGATAGCTGAGTAAAAATCATTTTATCAAAAATGTTGACAATACTATTGATGATATAAACAGGTCTATAAATGTTAATATTCTCAGGATCACCAGAATTATGTAATGGAATAACTTTAATGAAAAGATAGAGGAAAAGACCAAAAGCAGACCAGTCTTAGACAGATTTTATCTGGACATTACGAATGAGCGTCCCTCCTTCTTCAGGGGAATTACACAGCTGAGTCTTGTTGTCAGCCCTGAATCTTAGAATAGTAGTGGATGCCCAGTCGTACATCAAGAGTTACACAACATATTGAGGGTCAAAAATGCACTTTTTTTTTTTTTTAGCTAAAACAATATTTCAAAAACATTAAATAGATTCAGTATCATTGTATAAAGATTGTATAATAAGAATTGCATGAAAAAAGTGTTCTGCTGTGACAAAGTTGCATTTGGGGTCAGAAATGACCCCAGGACAACACAAGGGTTAAATGCCCGTGTCAATGAGCCAATAAATACATTCCAATGAATCATCAGCAGTACAGGTGCTCATGCATCACCACTGCACTCGCCACAAACCCGAGGCACAAACTGCCCTCATGTTTTCACATGGACCTGTCATGACGCCCGTTGGTTCCTGTCCTCCCGTGCTCTCTACCCCTCCCTGACCTGTCTGCCCGGAGCTGGGCGGAGTTCGAGTCTTCCCCCGCACGCACCTGGAGCGCATCAGCATAATCACCACCACCTGCTGCTGAGTACTTGAGGGCTCGGCAGACGACACTCGGCGCCAGACCGTCCGCGTGTAAACGTGAATGTTCCAGCTCAGTTTTGTATCCTGGTACCAGCTTGTATGTTCTCATTTGGATTTTGTTACCCTCCAGATCCCTGTCCTCGCTCATCCTCGCTCCTGCCTCTGCGCTCCGGCTCTGGTAAAGTCACCCCTCCGTCTCGCTACCTGTCTCCTCCTGGTCTCCGGCTTGCTGCTTACCTTCGGTCTCGGACTCCGCTCTCTGGACTATGCCGGACCAGCCTGCCCCGGTCTCGCCCTGCTCCTGCCTGCACCCCGGTCCTGGTTTCCCCGTCCCCGACCTGCACTCCGCCCGCCTGGTCTGCCTCCCGCTCCGTGATTCTCCATGTGAACTTATATGAACTATTAAGACTGACTTTCACTGCCTTTGTAAATAAACACTGTAACCTTGCCCCGAGTCTGCACCTCTTGGTCCTTCCCGCACCCGTTACGACAGGACCTGCATGTGTCCAAACACAGTGCAGTCCATCTTCTTACCAGTAAAACAGAAGAGCTGAAGAAACAAGTTGCAACGTATCCACTCAAACACTCCATGAAAGATTTACTCCAAGTTAAATATAAAAAATCATTGTTTCCTCTGGCAAATTAGACATCAACATTACAGCCTGAACAACAGTTTGATTCCAAACTGAGGCACAACACAGAAAACTATATGTACTTCTTTGTCACACTTGGGATGTAACAGGGTCCAGTTAGAATGAACAAACCCAGAGAACTCACCGTGTGCTCAGGTCCGTCCTGTGAGGGCAGAGTGCAGGTCTCAGTGATGCTGAGTGAACCTTCTGTAAGAGCAGAGTCTCTGTAGAGTCTGAGGAGCTGAGTCCTGCAGATAAAAGTCCTGCTCTGATCTGAGACAGGAGCACACCCTGTCACATGGGGACGGCAGGTGACTGTGGTTTTAACGTCTGAGTATTCTGAATGTGCACAGGATGTGGCTCAGCACTGTTCATGTTTCCTGTTTTTTAATGTCAAGCAACAAAGTGAAACCTTTAACACCAAAAAAATGATGTGAGGTTTACATTCACTCTGTATAAAACTGTAGCCTGCTGAGCCAGTGCCTCCTGTTTTCTGTTGAATCAAAGAGTATAAGGCCAATGGTATGGAACAAAATCAGGAATTTTTAAATGTGCATTTTATTTTCTTAAAGTGGGAATAAGTTAAGATAATTTCACCATAGTTTCAGTTTTAATTTGACTGTTGAAGAGGAAAGGTAAAAGCCAAGTCATTTTTGAGGCTGTGAAAACAAGAACAACTTTTTAGGTTTTCAGTTTTTCAGTATAGAAACACTTTCTGCCTCTAACAGATGTTGTGTGGAGATGATCAACAGTCGTGGCAGGACAGGTCTGATCACTGCGCTGTGTTTCAGGTGATACCACAACATTCTATAGACCAGTGTTATTTGATACAGATGGGGACAGATACAATTAATATTGTTAAAATGCAGTGATACAGTGAGATCTTCAGGTTCAACATTGTTGCATTTACTTTTATTAAATTTTCATATCAAAGTACATTAAGCACAGTCTGTAGAAGCTTCTCAAACATACTCACTGCACTTTCAGCTTCTGTTATAACAGGGTCAGACTGTGGTTCCATCATCTTTTTGCAGCAAAGGAGAGACATTCTTCCTTAAACACTGAAGTGTTCACTGGTGTTTCCTGCAGCTGCTGCTCTACGCTGGAGATCTTAGGTTTTTATTGTTTTATTGTATATGTGTTTTATTTTATGTATATCTGTTTTTGTTTGTTGTTTATGTGAGACACTTTGTTCAGTTTGTATTTACTGTTGTATTTTGTATGTTGTATTTTAAATGTGCTATATGAATAAAACTAAACTGAATTCCTCTCAGTTTCCTTCTTTGCTTTGTGACAAATCCCATGTCCAGGTGTTTGAGTGGGACATGGAGGGTCTTGTCCTTGGTGTCCATCTATAAAAGTTGTGCTGATGTTCTAATCTCCTCCAATTCCTCATGTTTGATAAAGTAAGACATCAGTTTACTCAGAATTGTCTAGATCTCATCTGCTAAAAAGGCATGATCATATATATTATAGTGTCCAGTCGTCACCGGACAGTCAGTGGGAGGGCATCTGAAACAGTTGCACTCCCCTGGGGGCAGTGGGACACGAAACAACATGTGAAGAACAATGAACAAACTCCAGGTGAACTGAAGAGTGAAGCTTTTGAGGGAAAACAGGAGGAGAGTCTCAGGTCTCCACTTCCCCCAAAGCTGCTCCTGAGGCAGCTTCACTAAAACTGCTCCTTTTATTTCTGCTCCTCACTGTCCTGGACATGAGCTCAGTCAAATGTTTTAAGTCTGGTCTTCAATGTAGAGACTGTGGAGCTTCTTTAACATGAGCAGGAGCTGATTCCATAAACAGGAGCTTGGTCAGTGAAAACTCTCCCTCCTGCTCTGCTTTAGACTCTCTAGAACCACCAGTCCAGCATTTTGAGAGCAGAGGGCTCTGTTTGGATGAAATGGAACTGTAGCATCTGCAGATACGATGAGGCCACGCCCTTTATGGCTTTATATGTCAGGAGGAGAACTTTAAATTTAATTCTAACAAATGCATGGATAAGTTTTTCAGCGTCACTTTTAGACAATATTTTTCTGATTTTATTGATATTCAGGCTGTTCTACAGGTTTGGTTTATATGTGCTGTGAATGAGAGCTCTTGGTCAAATAAAACTCTGAGGTTCTTTACAGTGGAGCTGGAGGCTGCACTGAAACTGTCCAGAGAAACTCTCTGGTCAGATACAGAGTCTCACAGGCCTTTGGGGCCTAGAACTATGACCTCTGTTTTTTTCAGGGTTAAGAAGCAGATAATTAAGTGTCATCCATGTTTTTCTGTCCTTCACACAGGCCCTAGGTCTGTTTGCTCCATCAGTCTGATCTGTTTCATTGATAAGTGCAGCTGTGTGTCAGAGCAGTGGAAGTTAATGCCATGTTTTCTGATGATATTTACCTAACGGCAACATATAAAGTGTGAACAGGACTGGACCCAGTACAGAACCCTGTGGCACACCATAGACTACCTTAGAACATGATGAGGAGCTCTGATTTACATGAACAAACTGGTACCATCAGATAAGTAGGATTTAAACCATCTGAGGGCTGCTCCTCTAAGACCTGCTCTGAGGTCCAACAGAACCAGAACTGAGACCTGCTCTGAGGTCCACCAGAACCAGAACTGAGACCTGCTCTGAGGTCCAACAGAACCAGAACTGAGACCTGCTCTGAGGTCCATCAGAGAATGTACCAAATTGAGAGAGAGCAGCTCAGGACCACAGTCTGCTGTTCATCTCCATCTCAAAGACACTGACCACAACTTTGAAGAGAGTGAAGTTCAGATCTGAGCCAGAGAAAAGAAACGGTTTGAGAGGAGAGTTAAAGAAGAGACTTTTGTTTGGAAAGACAATCCTTCCTTAAACAGGAATGGAGCCTGAAACACCACCTGTCCCCATCTACAAGTCCATCCTCAGACCTAGAACAATGACAACTATAGCACGGTCGTTAAGGGCTGAATAGGGGAGTTCCAGCTGAAACTGGACACAATAGATGTTTACAGTTTTAGTGTAGTTAGCCCCTCCCCTCAGATAGACATAAGGCAGTGGCCACCAGCATCTGACCAGAACTGAAAAAGTGGCTTCAATCAGCGTCCAAACGTCTTCATCCTACAACGATTTGTCCAGTGACAGATTTTAACTTCGTCTTTTGCTCTGGATCAGACCTGGACGACTGAAGGATTACACAGATACACTGAGGCAAATAAGTATTTGAACACCCTGTGATTTTACAAGTTCTCACACTTATAAATCATGGAGGGTCTGAAATGTTCCTCTTAGGTCCATGTCCACTGTGAGAGACATAATCTAAAAAAAACCATCTGGGAATCACATTGTATGATTTTTAAAATAATTTATTTGTATGTTACTGCTGCAAATAAGTATTTGAACACCTGTCTATCAGGTAGAATTCTGCCCCTCCTGTTACTCCACCTTTAAAAACTCCACCTCCACTCCACTTATTCTCCTAAATTAGAAGCTCCTGTTTGAGGTCGTTCGCTGCATAAAGACACATGTCCACCCCAGACAATCAGTAAGACTCAACTACTGACATGGACAAGACCAAAGAACTGTCAAAATGCACAAGAGACAAAACTGTAGACCTCCACAAGGAAAGGGCAAAGGGGAAGTGCCCAGCAGCTTGGAGAAAATGGAAGAAGATAAACATGAGTCAATCTCCCTCAGACTGGGGCTCCATGTGAGATCTGAGATCAGTTGTTTTTGTGTTATTTGAATTTGCGAAACGATTTGATTAAAACACACAAAATAAATATACTGGTTGTAGTCTAGGCCTATAATTTGAAATATATATTTATTTTTTCTTAGACTTGCCTTTATAAACTATGGAGTCCAAAATGCTACTTGTGCATCATGATCCTTTGCTTTTAACACAGCGCTGCCAAAACGAACCACTTTCTGAACCACCCAAACACCCGACCACCCGACGAAAGAATATTCTTTAAAGCAGCTTTTGTGTATAAGTCTCTCCATGGCCTCGGTCCAAAGTTCATCTCTAACATGTTAGTGTCACATGAACCATCTCACACTCTGAGGACTTCAGGGACCGGCCTCCTGCTGGTCCAGAGTCAGGACTAAACATGGAGAATCAGTGTTTCAGTTTTATGCAGCTAAAACCTGAAACATTCTCCCTGAAGATGTGAGACAAACCTCGACTGTGACGATGTTTAAATCCAGACTCTGTTCTGTTCATCTGTGCAGACGACTGAAAGGTTTTTATTCTGCACTTTTCTCCTTTAATGTTAATTTTATGATGATTATTTGTGATTATTTATGTTTTGATTTGTGTGATTTTAATGTCTTTCTTATTCTGTAAAGCACTTTGAAATACTTTGTGTACGAATTGTGCTGCACAAATAAACTTGCCTTGTTTAGTCCTGGTTCAGTCCTGGTTTAGTCCTGGTTTAGTCCCGGTTTAGTCCCGATTTAGTCCCGGTTTAGTCCCGGTTTAGTCCCGGTTTAGTCCCGATTTAGTCCCGGTTTAGTCCCGGTTTAGTCCCGGTTTAGACCCGGTTTAGTCCCGGTTTAGTCCCGGTTTAGTCCCGGTTCAGTCCCGGTTCAGTCCCGGTTCAGTCCCGGTTCAGTCCCGGTTTAGACCCGGTTTAGTCCCGGTTTAGACCCGGTTTAGTCCTGGTTTAGTCCCGGTTTAGTCCCGGTTTAGTCCCGGTTTAGTCCTGGTTTAGTCCTGGTTTAGTCCCGGTTTAGTCCTGGTTTCTCTAATATTGTGGCCAGTTGTTTGTCTGAAGCTTCAGAAAACTCCACGTTCAGTTTGACTTTTTCATCTCGAATCCACAAAAACTCGACAGGTCGGACCCACAGACTGAGCTAACGCGCTAGCATACACTGTGTATATAAACGGACTGAGCTAACGCGCTAACGTACACTGTGTATATAAACGGACAGAGCTAACCTGCCACCGTGTTCCAAACAGGAAGTGGTCATGGTGCACTTCCTGCTCTGAACGTGGCGTCCTCTGTTTAAAAAGCACTTGACCCTTTAAGGAAACACTTGACCCATCAGCCAATCAGGGCCCTCTGCTCTGAAGCGTCTGATTGGCTGTTTGTTGGTGATGTCGTGTTTGCGCTCACAGGAGCCAATCAGAAAACAGTATTTATCACTGTTTAAATAGATTAATTTATTAGCTTTAGACGCTAGCTGTTTACATTTGGTCCAGTTCTGGTCCAGGCCCGGTCCAGTCCCGGTCAAGTCCTCGCTTCTGATCGACCGGATTAAACGTCGCTTTCGTTGTTTTGATCTTTTGTGATTTCAGACGTTTATTTTGTTTTGGATCAAACTCTTAGTTTTTCCGATGATCCGTTTGTGGCGTTTACGTTTGAGATTTCAGCGTTTTGTTTGGGTTCTGTCCAGATTCCACAGTCGTTCCTCTGATGCTCGTTCATGTCGTCTCGGAAACTCAGAGATTCGTACGGAATCATCCGACTTCCCACCGTCCGACGCTTCCGCACCAGTTTCCCAGTGAAACTCCGACACGAATTGCGTTTATTCCCGTTTTTTCCGAGTCGGATCTTCTGAGCGTTGGAGATCACATGAACGCAGCATCACCCACGTTCCTCCGCCCTCAACGCGGCTGGACACGCCTCTTTCACCATATATGGACCAATCAGAGCGCACGCCTCAGCTCCACAAGCCTCTGGTGCTTTGTGCCAAGATGTGTCTGAAGAAAAGAACGGGAGGGCATCTGACACACAGGACACGGGGGAGGGCATCTGACACACGGGACACGGGGGAGGGCATCTGACACACGGGACACGGGGGAGGGCATCTGACACACGGGACACGGGGGAGGGCATCTGACACATTGAGACGTCGGTGCTTCTGCCTTAAACGAGTCGGGTCTGTTATTTTCGCGTCTTCTTCTTGATGAGCTGCTGTTTTTCTGAGGGAGGAACAGAAACGCTGCTGTGGAAACTCCGCCTCTTCACTTGAAATGATTTGTATTTGATTTTAAAAGAAGTAAATGTGTTTTTATTGGCCAGAGCTGGAGGTGGGCGGGGTTTGGTCGGTGTTTGGACCAATCAGAGACAGGGACAGGTTACTGTTTGTGATAAAGGAAATCGTCTAAATGTTTGTCTGAAAATGTCTGGTTTATGTGAAAACAATGTTGGAATCATGAGAAAAATATCAATAAATGTTATTCAAAAGAAACGGTGTCAATATTTCCAGAATTTAAATACTTTAAAGGTGTGACGCTAACTGTAGGCACTGCTCTGTCTGTGACTCAAGACTTTAATCTGAGTTTTATTTTGACACAATCTGAGCATAAAGAGCCGATTTAAACTCCAACAGGTGAACTGTGCTGTTAAACACGCCCCTCTCAGATAACTTTACAGTCACAAGCTAGCATTAGCATTAGCATTAGCATTAGCATTAGCCAACAGTTTTTCAGTGAGTCACATTCACCTCTTTGTGTAAAATCAAACTCCTAAACAGGACCAAATCTTGAAATACATCTTGAAAAAATATTTTGTCTGTGTTCACTAATGTGTGCGTTGTGTCACCATGGCAACTGCTGAACATTCCGTCATAGACATGCATGTAGAGCTCCCCCAGCATGAACATCACCGTGAGTGAACAGGGCGGATGTGAGATTGAGTTTGATGTGAGATTAAATTAAAAACTCGCTGTATCATGTTTATATCAACATTTATTTTATCCAATTCTAAAAACGTGTAAAACACAAATCACTTTGATCTGTTTAAAATTCTGAACAAAAGTGAACGTTTGATTCACCATGAGCCTCGACTCCTGTGTCTGTGGCTCTTAACAGTAAAACAGTAAAAACACATTTAACATCTGAGGAGCATTAGCATTAGCATTAGCCACAGTGAAAACAGGATTCACAAACACAACACTTCTTTGGTAAATGTGTAGCATTAGCATTAGCATTAGCATTGTTCCTCTGTGTGTTTAAAGGTCCTTTATCACACAAAAACACACTGGAGTTGTGTTTTGTTTCATTCACACATGTTTGATTCACACTTTATTATTAGTCTGTAACATCTACAAAGACCAAAATGCAACGTTTCACCTTGTGATGTCATCAAGTGGTAGTTTTCAACAGCTCCTTTTACCTTTAGTTCAGTAGATTGTAAATGATCCAAATGATTCTAGTGAAGGTGGAGTTTAAAAACACAGTGGAGCACTTCCTGTATCACCACATGATGACATCACAAGGTGGAACAGAGTGTTTTCAGTTATAAATCTGCAGGTTTGTGTGTTAAACATGTGAATGAAACAAAACACAACTCCAGGTCTGTGTGAGGAAACATCAGGTGAGAGAATCGAGTCATGTGGCTCTTTAAATCCACTTTCTCACCACGAGTTTGTCCAGCACAATTCAACACAGTGATTCAAAGAGTTTACAGAATAAGAACGAAAAATCACAAAACAACAAATCAAAACAAATGATCAGTCGTCTCCTGGACACAAAATGATCACCTCTAGATTAATATTCTTGATTTGAAGGTTTTAGAGACAATAAAGCAACAACACGAAACATCCTGATCCAAAATAAAACTTAAAATCAAAGTCTTCAAAGTCCGAGCGACGAGGACGAGACGAGGACGAGACGAGGACGAGACGAGGACGAGACGAGGACGAGACGAGGACGAGACGAGGACAAGACGAGACGAGGACGAGACGAGGACGAGACGAGGACGAGACGAGGACGAGACGAGGACGAGACGAGGACTGAAAGAGACAAAAACAGTTTGATCAAATACAACACAAAGAGTGTGTGTGTGTGTGTGTAGGGGTGTGTGTGTGTGTGTATGAGTGTGTGTTTGTTGACCCATGTCATATTTTTCACTGAGTTGCCATGGCGATGCGCGAAAGCGCCCATGTTATCCTAATGGGAAAATTTCCAAATTTTCGTACATTTCAAAATCTTATAACGACTTATTATCGTCAACGACGAACACAAAATTTTGCAGTGATTCTTCGTCGTCACTGTCAAAAAAGTCCAGGGGGCCAAGTTTGTATTTTGCACGGTGTTGCCATGGAAAACCCATGTTTTTGCATTTTGTGCATCAGCACTTCCGATGTGACTAGTTTGGGGACAAGTGCAGCCAAAAGCCGCAATATAAAAGGGACAAGTGGCGCGTCAGCGTCACAAACAGGGAGTGCCGGGTCGGCCGAGTGCGAAGCACGGCCCACGAGGGCCGTTCGATGCCGCTTGTGGTTTTAATTTTATTTTTGTAACACCCAAAATCACAACAACAGTTGTCTCTGGCCGCTGCATTTTGGACCAACTGGAGGCTCCTTATAGTACTTTATAGTACTTTATAGTACTTTATAGTACTTTATAGTACTTTATAGTACTTTATAGTACTTTATAGTACTTTATAGTACTTTATAGTACTTTATAGTACTTTATAGTACTTTATAGTACTTTATAGTACTTTATAGTACTTTATAGTACTTTTGGGGCAGGCAGCGAGCAGAGAATTACAGTAATCAAGTCTGGAAGTAACAAATGCATGGATGAGTTTTTCAGCATCGTTTTTAGGTAAAATATTTCTAATTTTAGTTATATTTCGCAGGTGAAAGTATGCGGTTTTACAAGCTAGGTTTATATGGGCTGTGAATGAGAGATTTTGATCAAATAGGACTCCAAGATTTTTTACAGTAGGGCTAGAAGCTAAACTCACATTGTCGAGTGAGATTATCTGGTCTGACAGAGAATCTCTTTGACCTTTGGGACCAACGACAATGACCTCTGTTTTTTCAGGATTTAAGAGCAGGTAATTCAAGGTCATCCAGGTTTTGATGTCCTTCACACAGGCACTGAGTTTATCTATTTGATCAGTCTGATTTGGTTTCATTGATAAGTACAGCTGAGTGTCATCAGCGTAGCAGTGAAAATTAATGCCATGTTTTCTGATAATGTTTCCCAATGGCAACATATACAGAGTAAATAGGATTGGACCAAGCACAGATCCTTGTGGAACACCACAGGCTACTTTAGAACAGGGAGAGGTGCTCTGGTTTATACTAACAAACTGGTACCTATCTGATAGATAGGATTTAAACCATTTGAGGGCGGTCCCTCTGATTCCAATGTCACATTCTAACCTCTGCAGTAGAATGTTGTGATCAATGGTGTCAAACGCTGCACTGAGGTCCAGTAGGACCAGGACTGAAGCCAGCCCGTTATCAGCAGCTAGTAGTAAATCATTTGTTACTTTAAGCAGTGCAGTCTCTGTGCTGTGGTGAGCTCTGAATCCAGATTGAAATTTTTCAAATATATTATTGTCCTGCAGGTGGCGGCAGAGCTGTTTCACCACAACTCGTTCTAGAATTTTTGAGAGGAAGGGAAGATTAGAGATAGGTCTATAGTTGACTAATTCATCAGGATTTAGGTTAGGTTTTTTCAAAAGGGGTTTAATCACAGCATACTTAAAGGACTGAGGAACGTAGCCATTTTCTAACGACATATTTATTATGTTATGGATGGAATCTATTATTAGGGGGAGGGCTTCTTTGAGGAGTCTGATTGGAATAGGGTCGAGCAAACAGGTTGATGGTTTTGACGACATGATGACTGAGGTAATCTCCACCTCATCAACAGGAGTAAATTTATCTAATATTATTAGAGGATCCATATGGGATATTGGCATTACAGACTGGATTTGCTCAGAGCTGATTTTTGGAGTAGCTTTGTTGATTTTGTCTCTAATGGTTGTAATTTTGTAATCGAAGAAGTGAAGAAAGTCACAACTAATGTTGGAGGGGATAAGAGACTCATTAGCAGTGTGGGAGTTTGTCAGCCTGGCTACAGTGCTGAACAAAAATCTGGGGTTATTTTTGTTTACTTCTATTAGATTTGAATAGTATCTAGTTCGGGCTTTCCGCAGAGCGGCCTTATAAGTGAGCAGGCAGAGCTTCCATGCCTTCAGAGACTGCTCAGAGCGCGAGCGGCGCCAAAGCTTCTCTGTGCGTCTCACATGTTGTTTGAGTGTCCTGAGCTGTAGCGTGTACCATGGAGCCGGAGGTCTTGGTTTAATGCTCTTCTGTGTGTTTGTGTGTGTGTATGTGTGTGTATGTGTTTGTGTATCTGACTTTTGTTCTGTTCTTCACATTCGTTCATTCGTGTTTTATTTTCTTTAAATCTGTTATAAGTGAAATGTTTTTTCTTGACATGTCGGCTGGTGACCACAGACTGTACGTGTCTCTGGACAGAGCTAACCTGTTAGCCACGTGCACCAAACAGGAAGTGATCATGGTGCACTTCCTGCTCGACTCTGGCTCCAGTTCACTCTCTGTGTATAAACTGTGTCTCTCTCTGTCTCTGCTGCTTCAGACTCATCATTTTGGACTTCAAATGTTTTAATTTCACTATTTTGTCTGTAAATCGAGATAAACCAATCAGGCGCCTTCTTTCCCTGAGGTGACTCCTGCTAGCGTTAGCAACAGGTTTGATTGACAGCGTTGCTGAGCGTCTGCTCCTATAGAACTGGACTTACAGTAACAACCGCTGCTGTACAACACGTCACCACCAGGGACAGTCCTGAGCACAGCTCACTGTTAGCACCTAAACATGTCACACTAAACACATCTTACATTTGATTTAAAGAAAATAAGAAGCTAACGGTTTTAAATAGACTTTGTTCAGACTGACCTCAGTGAGGGCCCAGAATCTCCTGCCCGGTGCCGACTTGTGTGAGCAGTTCGGCCTTCTTCTTCTCCTCCTCCAGGGCCTTCACCCTCTGCTTCCAGCCCGGCTCTCGCTGCTTCTTCTCATGTTCGATGAGCAGGTGGATGTAGTCTGGAGTGGACAGGGGGTTGGGCTTCAGCGCGATCTGATTCAGACGGTTTATGGCCTTAGTGGCTTCCTTGACCATGTCAGTAACAATGTTCTTGAACCGATGATATTCCCTTTTCAGTTTTGAGATCACGTTCTGCACAGTCATCTTGTCCTTGGTTCCCTTCAGGTACTTCTTCTTGATCTCCTCTGCGGTCTTCTCCTCGATGACTTCTTTGTACTCCCATCTGTACTTCTGGTTGTAATGATCACTCCAGATGCATTTTCCTGGGCACTCTGTGCAGTACCCGTTCTGATCCATGGCGGCGCAGCCTTTCTTGGCGCTGTCGTCAGCAATGGTACATGGGTAATGGCACGTGTGGTTGCACTTCTGGCAGTTGGTGATGTAGTTTCCTGTTCCTGAGATGTCTTCTTGAACAGGCTTCAGGACTTTGAGTGGGACCATGAAGTCCTTGTTTCTCTCGATCTCGGCCTCGTGCTTTTTCATCTGTTCCTCAGTCTGTTTGATCTCGTCCTGTTTGGCTAACGCCACTTTGATTTTCCTCTGTAGATCTTCCACAGTTTCCTCTAGCTGCTTTCTCTCTCTCAGCACCTCTTTGGTCAGAGTCAGACTCTTGGGCTCAGTCTTGTGCAGGACATCAAAAAAGCTCCTCATGCTGGCTTTCCCCATGTTCCAGAACATCTCATCGAACCCCACCACAGAACTCTGGTTCTCTGCAAACAGCGCCGAGTTGTTAAACTTGTAGTGGGCGGGTTTTCCGTCATCGGCTTTGGGGCACGGGACTCCTGCCACTGTGATGGCCTCTAGAACCGGAGGCAGCTGTCCGTCTGCGAAAGTCACCAGAACCCGGATGTTCTCGGCCACGTCATTCCCAAAGATGGAGAGGACGGAGTCGAACACGTAGCGCTGAGTGGCGCTGAGGCGAGGAAGAGCAGATTGAGCTACAAAGCACACGGCGTGAATGTCGTTCACCCCAAAGTTGTTGGAGAAGAGTTTTCGGATCTGCTCTGTGATCTGTTGGTCTCGCTCGATGCCTCGAGTGTCTCCAAAGCCCGGCGTGTCGATGATGGTCAGAGAATAGTCGATCATGAAGCCGTCGTCAAAGTTGATTTTATAAACCGTCACCTCCGATGTCTGACTATGAGCCTGTGACTTCTTCTCCTCCACTACCAGCTTGAACCTGTAGGGGTCAGTCCACTGCACGCCCAGGATGTAGTTGATCATACCGTTGATGAGGGTAGACTTGCCCGCTCCCGTGGCGCCCATCAGCATTATGGTGCAGTTACTCTTCCCGGGGAAGTCGGTGCCGTAGATGAACTGCTGGCAGCCTGGGATTTCTATACTATCTCTGGTCAGTGGAAGCTTCAGTATCTGCAGAGATTCTTTGGTTTCTATAACTTCACAGGTTTTCTTCAGCTCCTCCGTGAGGCGTTTGGGGCCCTCGGGTTCAGGAGCCGTTTTTATGGACTTGAGTTCTGCGGCCGGTCCCAGACCCACTGCAGTGACGGCTCTCAGTCTGAAACTGTACTCTGTGTCTGCGCTCAGGGCGCTCACTCTGACTAACCCCGTCTTAGCCTCAGACAGCTGCCACTCTCCTCCATCGCTGTACTCCAGCCTGTAGCCCATCACCGTCTCTGCCCCCCATGTGGGGGCGCTGAAGTGCAGAGTCAAACTGTTGTGGGTTACATCGTCCACACTGATGTTCTCAGGCTTCGAAGGGGGCTCAAAGTTATCACTGACTTCAAATCCTTCTTCGTAAAGGTAGATGGTTGAGCCTTTATGGGTCTCATTCTTAAAAGCCACTGCCAGAAACTTAACGTCCTGGTTGTCAACGTTGGCCTCAGCAAAATCTCCAAAGAGCTTGGCCTTGGTCCTCACGGCCTCTCGGACGTCTTTGTCGCTGTACCACTGCTCCATCTCCAGGTCTTTAGGCCGAGGGCTGAGCTGTTCTGAGCCCTTTAAGTACTGACTTAAGGCAGAGAGATAGGGCTCCTCAGTCTCCAGGGAGGTGAAGACGAAGCACACAGTGTTCTTCACATTACTGGACCTGTCGTCCAGGTCATCCTGAGAGGAGAGGACCTCTGTGTTCTTCATCAGGTGACAGAAGGTTTTGATGAGTCTGGCCTCTTTGACTTTACACCTCACCCACTGGTTCAGACAGTTGTGACTGAACGGAGATGCAGCTCTTTTCCTGAGTATCTCGGCGAGCTCCGCCTCCTCCTCTCCTCCTCCGCGAATTAATGGCAGCCTCTGAGCCAGAACGCCCTGCAGTCCCAGCTTAAACTCGGAGCACAAGCCCATGAAGGTTCTGATCTTCGTGACTATCTGAGGAAACTGCTTTAACTCTGTGCTGTTCAAAACATCTCGACACCTCATGTCCAAGTCCTCTAAGTGCTCCAGAGTCCTCTCCACCTCAAACACCAACCCCACACTGACCTGCCGCACCAGGCGAGCTGCTGCAGAGTCTAGCGAAGTGAGGGGCAGTAGCCACACTTTCACCGGCACCTCCTTCTCTCCGTTTGGGCCGAGCAGTTTGGGCAGATCCTGGTAAACCTTCATGGCGTCTTCAAACGTGATCGGGTTCTGACTCAGGCTGAAGTCTCCATGGAATTTGCAAGAAAATTTCTGGACCTTTTCTTTGTCCTTGTCCTCCATCTTCAGAGCTCCTTCCCCCTCAATGGAGATGTTGGAGATCTTCTTAATGATCACCTGGAGGTTTCCCTGAATGTCTTGGAGATTCTCAGAGTCAGACACCTCTCGGTCGAACACAAAGAAGGCCTGAGCACCGTACAGAATGGCGGTGACAACGTGTGTGGCCAGCCCCTTCTCAAACACGTCTGGGTGCATGATGTTTCCTGCTCCGAGCTGGTTCATGGTCAGTGCTCTGAAGCATGTGGTGGTTTTGTACTGCAGAGTGACTCTGGCCTGCTGTTTGGAGGTCTTTGTGTCCTTCAGGTATTTAGCAGAGCCGTCGACCGCGATGAGGCCACTAAAGAAACTGGCCTTGAGTGCGGCGTCCACACCCAGAGAAGCGGACTTATCTGAAATGGAGTCTGACGCCAACATCTCAAACTCACTGTTGGGCTTCAGCGTCTCTGTCATGTCCTGCTGCAGCTTCTCATGGTCCCACAGCGTCATGCCTGAAACACAGAGGAAGCCTCATTTCGATAAAACTTCACACTGTATATATCAGTGGACATAGCTTTTTTTCACTATTGTGTCTGTAAATCAAAATATGAACATTAATTAAATATGTTCCCTGCCAAACAGTGGTGCAAGGGGACAAGGCATGTACCTTCAATAACTTCGCTGCTGATTGGCTCTTAGGTTTCATATATAAATAAAGATGTAGGGTGAAGAGTGACTGACCTGGCACCAGTTTGTCTGCTCTGGCGTCGTACAACATGCCCAGTTCAAAGGGACGGCCCAGAGCCGGCATCTCCAACGTCTCACCTCTCACACACTCCATCTGAAAAACATCAGGATCACACCATCAGCCACCTGAAGAACATCAACCACCTGAAGAACATCAACCACCAACCACCTGAAGAACATCAACCACCAACCACCTGAAGAACATCAACCATCTGAAGAACATCAACCACCTAAAGAACATCAACCTCCTGAAAAACATCAACTGCCTGAAGAACATCAACCACCTGAAGAACTTCAACCATCAACCACCTGAAGAACACCAACCATCAACCACCTGAAGAACATCAACCACCTGAAGAACATCAACCACCTGAAGAACATCAACCATCAACCACCTGAAGAACGTCAACCATCAACCACCTGAAGAACATCAACCATCAACCACCTGAAGAACATCAACCATCAACCACCTGAAGAACATCAACCACCTGAAGAACGTCAACCTCCTGAAGAACATCAACCACCTGAAGAACATCAACCACCTGAAGAACATCAACCACCTAAAGAACATCAACCACCTGAAGAACATCAACCGCCTGAAGAACATCAACCGCCTGAAGAACATCAACCATCAACCACCTGAAGAACATTAACCATCTGAAGAACATCAGCCACCTGAAGAACATCAACCACCTGAAGAACATCAACCACCTGAAGAACGTCAACCATCAACCACCTGAAGAACATCAACCTCCTGAAGAACATCAACC
The DNA here is from genome assembly GCF_009829125.3 of Periophthalmus magnuspinnatus. NCBI lineage: Eukaryota > Metazoa > Chordata > Actinopteri > Gobiiformes > Gobiidae > Periophthalmus > Periophthalmus magnuspinnatus. The sequence continues at coordinate 18,625,349 of NC_047137.1, forward strand.
ACCTGAAGAACATCAACCTCCTGAAGAACATCAACCACCTGAAGAACATCAACCATCTGAAGAACATCAACTGCCTGAAGAACATCAACCGCCTGAAGAACATCAACCACCTGAAGAACATCAACCGCCTGAATAACATCAACCGCCTGAATAACATCAACCGCCTGAATAACATCAACCACCTGAAGAACATCAACCACCTGAAGAACATCAACCTCCTGAAGAACATCAACCACCTGAAGAACATCAACCACCTGAAGAACATCAACCATCTGAAGAACATCAACCGCCTGAAGAACATCAACCACCTGAAGAACATCAACCACCTGAAGAACGTCAACCATCAACCACCTGAAGAACATCAACCTCCTGAAGAACATCAACCATCAACCTCCTGAAGAACGTCAACCATCAACCACCTGAAGAACATCAACCACCTGAAGAACATCAACCACCTGAAGAACGTCAACCATCAACCACCTGAAGAACGTCAACCATCAACCACCTGAAGAACATCAACCATCAACCACCTGAAGAACATCAACCACCTGAAGAACGTCAACCATCAACCACCTGAAGAACATCAACCTCCTGAAGAACGTCAACCATCAACCACCTGAAGAACACCAACCATCAACCACCTGAAGAACATCAACCACCTGAAGAACACCAGCCATCAACCACCTGAAGAACATCAACCATCAACCACCTGAAGAACACCAACCATCAACCACCTGAAGAACATCAACCACCTGAAGAACATCAACCACCTGAAGAACATCATATCTCCGTCACTGTCTTCTTCAACAAGCCGTTCTCTCTCAGCCTCGTGCTCATTTGTGTCGTGCTCTGGCCTCAAGTTCTCAAACATTTTACCAGATTAAATAAAATAAATAACACTGCACAGAGACACGCCCACTGTACAGAGACACGCCCACTGCACAGAGACACGCCCACTGTACAGAGACACGCCCACTGCACAGAGACACGCCCACAGCAGAGGGACATGCCCACTGCACAGGGACACGCCCACTGCACAGAGACACGCCCACTGCACAGAGACACGCCCACTGCACAGAGATACGCCCACTGTACAGAGACACGCCCACTGCACAGAGACACGCCCACAGCAGAGGGACATGCCCACTGCACAGGGACACGCCCACTGCACAGAGACACGCCCATTGCACTGAGACACGCCCACTGCACAGGGACACGCCCACAGCAGAGGGACATGCCCACTGCACAGAGACACGCCCACTGCACAGGGACACGCCCACTGCACAGAGACACGCCCACTGCACAGGGACACGCCCACTGCACAGAGACACGCCCATTGCACTGAGACACGCCCACTGCACAGGGACACGCCCACAGCAGAGGGACATGCCCACTGCACTGAGACACGCCCACTGCACAGAGACACGCCCACTGCACAGGGACACGCCCACTGCACAGAGACACGCCCACTGCACAGGGACACGCCCACTGCATAGAGACACGCCCACTGCTCACACAGACCATCTGAAACAACCACAGTGCAAAAAAACAAAGAATCCACACAGACAGGTGAGAGACAGACGATGGACAGACAACAGACAGATGACAGACATGTGACGAACAGGTGACAGATAGATGACAGACAGGTGACATACAGGCGACAGATAGATGACAGACAGGTGACAGACAGGTGACATACAGGCGACAGATAGATGACAGACAGGTGACAGACAGGTGACATACAGGCGACAGATAGATGACAGACAGGTGACAGACAGGTGACATACAGGCGACAGATAGATGACAGACAGGTGACATACAGGCGACAGATAGATGACAGACAGGTGACAGACAGGTGACAGACAGGTGACATACAGGCGACAGATAGATGACAGACAGGTGACAGACAGGTGACAGACAGGTGACAGACAGAGGAGCAGAGGAGAGTGGGTTTTACTCACGGCAGAAGCAGAGGGTTAGGGTTAGGTCTGTGTGTCTGTGTCTGAGCATCTGCAGTTTTATCTCCTCTTGACTGGGAGGAGCTCACACTTAACCCTTCACTCTCCTCTTCCTCCTCAGTCTGATGATTTACAGTAAATGCTGTGACTGATGAGAAAAGCCCCCCTTCTCCACAAACAGCCTGGACTTTGTCTACGGCAGAACAGCAGAGGTAGAAGTAAGTAGTAGCAGTAGTAGTAATTGTAGTAATGTTGGTACTTCTCCCTGAGCTGTTCATCTCTATAAGATTAAAAATGTGACGTCATCTGAAATTCAAGCATCTGATGAAGTGACAGACTCAATATAGTTTGTTTATATCATCTAAAAAAAGTACAGAATACAATGATTTTCAAATCATTTAACCTTTATTGAACTGAATAAACTACAAAGACATGATATTTAATGTTCAAACTGATAAACTTTGTTTTGTCGTAACCAGCAAGATGGAGGGACCAAAAGTGCGCGACTCTCGAAGGTTAAACAATGTCTTTATTCACAGAAGTGTGTGCACAATAATCACAGTTCAATAATCCACAAGACTGGGGAACGAGGTGCTTCACAGTGTAGTTCATGGACAGATTCAGTTCGTATTCAGAGGAGCTGGGGAGCGTGGGTGCAGATCCGTGAGCAGGAGAATACACAAGTGCAAGGCGTGGGTAACGTGAGACCACACCAAGGTAGAAGTGCAGGTGCAGAGAGGTCCGGAGCTGGGTCTGGGGCGGAGGTCTGTAGAAAAGCCAAAATTCCAATCAGACATGGGTTTTACAAAAATACCAAGATACAAAGTCGAGCAGAAATATTCACGTGAGACACGCGGACGTTCTGGCCCCGAGTGTCTGGTCCTGACTCCTCTTATCCACAGCAGGTGGTGTTGATTGTGTAGACGGGCTGCAGGTGTGCGCAGGAGGAGCAGGACTCCGCCCAGCTCCGGAGACAGGCAGGTGAGGGAGGGGGGAACACAGCACAGGAGGACAAGAAAAACAGGCATCATGACATGTTTTTATGTGAATAAAGCTGGGCATGGGCATGTTTACCACTGCGTTACATCAACTTTCCTTTTAACAATAATCAATAAGTGTTTAGAGCTGAGGACTCTAACTGTTGAGGCTTTGCAGGAGGAATCCTCTCTCATTCTTGATGAACGTCTGGGGTCTCTGTGTCGTATTCTGTGTTTCATAATGAGCCTTTTCAGTGGGACAGACAGGACAGTCCAGAACTGCACCTGTTACTACGAAGACACACTGAGGTAACACACCCCAGACCATGACCACGCCCCCAGACCATGACCACGCCCCCAGACCATGACCACACCCCCAGACCATGACCACGCCCCCAGACCATGACCACGCCCCCAGACCATGACCACACCCACAGACCATGACCACGCCCCCAGACTGTAATATAAATACTGTACTTGTTGTGGAAAAATTACAGTTGTAGATGAAAAGTAATCCATTTACGAAGCTCGGTGAGTTTTGCAATACAGGAAAAAAGGTTTATTGTTTGTTGCAGCAGATACAGACAGGACAGGGCCCAGGCCTGGACACAGACTGGGAGCCTCCGGCCTCTCCCCCAGTTCCCCTCTCAGTCTAAATCCAAGTCTCAACAACCCTGAGCATCTGAGCTCTGACTATTTTATACCAGAATGACAAAGCTACAAACATTTCAAAGCAGAGTGACTTTTGTTTCACACCCATGAGATAATGAACTTTTACACTTAGACAGAACAACAGCGAGTTTCCTGTGGGAGACAGAGCTTCACATGTTAATGAGTCTGGTCTGGGTCTGGCAGACTGACACAGATCAAATGCTTTTAAATACACAACATGAATATACTTAAATTTCTATCACAGAATCATAATAGACTCAAATACAGAGGAGACATGGTTTCCTTGAACATCAACCCCGTCTCAAGAAGAAACACTCGCAAAAGGCCCTTCTTTTAACGCCCCTGCCCTCCACACTGTCATGATGTGTGTATTTCTGTTCCTGTTTTGTCTCCCTGTGTGCTCTTCCCCCTCCCTCACCTGCCTGTACCTGGAGCTGGGCGGAGCTCTCGGCTCCTCCCGTGCGCACCTGCTGTCCATCTGGCTAATCACCACACCTGCCGTGGATAAGAGGAGCTGGGAGCAGACACTCGGGGCGAGATCGTCTGTGTGTCCTCACCCTGTCTGTGTTTGTCGTCCCTTCGTTCCTGTCGTTCCTGTGTTGCTTCACCCTGTTCCGTTCTGGATTATCCGTGTTTGGTGCCGGATCCTACGTGTGCCTTCAGCCCTGCTCTGACCCTGCTCCGACTCTGCTTCTCAGCCCTGGTACTGTCTTGGTTTTTCCCTGCACTCCACATTTCCTGGATCCTGTCCCGCTCCTGGCTTCCTGCTCACCATCAAATCAACCCTCAGTTTTGTATCTTGTCTCTTATCTGTAAAATAAACACTGTAAATCTGCCCCGAGTCTGCACTCTTTGGTCCACTACACCCACCGTTACGACACACACACAAATAGTATTTGCTTGAGCATAGGGGAGAAAATAAATAATGTGGGGAAGGTTACCCAATTATTCATTTGAAGAAGGAAGAATGGAGGAGGGAGAGAGAAGAGGAGGGAGAGAAACTGAATGTTAAAACTAGTTTTAACTTCATAACTAATAACTACACTTAGTCACTCACTCATTTTACCTGCTCAATTATAAAACATTAGCTCATTGAAAGTCCCCAGCCTGCCCCCTCAACCCGCCTCAGGCTCGGATGATTATTTTATTCCTGTTTCTTGCCTTGTGCTTTGTACCATGTTTGTTTATCATTGTCTTGTCTGTATCTTTGTCTTCTTTGCAAGTTTCTATCTCCTGAAAAGTCCTGTTACATATTGTACTGTTTTCATTTTTTTTTGTAAAAAAAACAAACAAAAAACTTTTTTTTAATCTGATTGGTCAAAGCATCTCAACATCAGAACAAACCGATAAATCAAACTTTGATTAAATCCAGAGAGAAAAGCACAGACACCTCCCCTCTGCACGTTTGGCACAAACTAAATCTATATTTTCACTCAAATCAGCTGAGGTCTGTCTCTTCTCGTTGTCATGTTTGTTTTGTTTTTGTTTTTTGAGCCTTTGGCTTCTGCTCAAACCACAAAGCTGCTCTGTGATTGGTCCAGTCCATGAACGACTGGTGGGCTGGTCTCAGGCCCAAAGGCGACAGCAGGAGCAGCGTCGTTACTGTCACATGTTTGACTTTTGTGGCAGACGTGGCTTTAGAAGTGAAGCATGGGCAGAACATCAAAGCACAGCCAATCAGAGGTGCCCCAGGTTTCATGATAATGATCCACTATAAAATGTGTTTGTGGTATTTCAGCTTAGACGTGTCGTGAGCTGCAGTTTGCAGTCACATGGTTTCACAGAATCAGTTACTGGGTGTGTTTGGAATTTGGTTTTATAAGATAAAACAACAACTGGACTGTTGTGGAAAAATTACAGTTGTAGATGAAAAGTAATCCATTTACGAAGCTCGGTGAGTTTTGCAATACAGGAAAAAAGGTTTATTGTTTGTTGCAGCAGATACAGACAGGACAGGGCCCAGGCCTGCCCTGGCCACAGACCGGTAGCCTCCTGCCCTCTCCCCCAGTTCCCCTCTCCCTCTAAGTCCCAAACAACCAACCAACCACCCACCAGCCACCTCCCCGAGCATCTGAGCTCTGACTATTTTATACCAGAATGACAATGCTACATACATTTCAAAGCAGAGTGACTTTGTTTCACACCCATATGATAATGAACTTTTACACTTAGACAGGTAGAACAACAGGGAGTTTCTTGTGGGATGGAGACAGAGCTTCACACATGTTAATGTCTCGTCTGGGTCTGGCAGACTGACACAGATTAAATGCTTTTAAAATACACAACATGACTATACTTAAATTTCTATCACACTTTCTCCCTTTTGATTATTCATTAATCATACTTCATAAACAATCATCACAAACAGAACATGCACAAAAACATTCATTATTGTGGATCCAAAACAGATCCATTATTGTCGACTGAGATGGAGGGAAGTTCAACAGTTCATTGTTGTGTTCAGTTCAGTTTGTCCTGATCCAATATGATTTGTAGTCACAGTGACTGCTGTTTTAACATGATGGTGGCGCTGTTCAGTTAAATCTTTCCCATCGCCTGTCCTCTGTCCCTTTGTCCTCCTTCTGACCACACATGGTTGTTCTCTCCGTCCGCACGCAGCTCGGCGTCTCTCTGGCCGCAGCTCGTCTCTGGAGTTGTCCTTCAGCCCATGTGTCGATTTCAGGGCTGTGGTTGGGGACACGGGGAACAGGTCGAGTTCTTCTGAGTCACATGAAAAGAAGTGAATAGCTGAATTTTTCTGAAGTTTTTCTCCGGTGACATTGAAACAGCAGAATGGTTTTAATGATGTAGGTCTGATTCAGTCCAGGAGAAGACCATGTGTCCTCCTGCCCAGGAGAAGACCATGTGTCCTCCTGCCCAGGAGAAGACCATGTGTCCTCCTGCCCAGGAGAAGACCATGTGTCCTCCTGCCCAGGAGAAGACCATGTGTCCTCCTGCTCAGGAGATGTTTTTGTTTCAAGTCCAGGTGGAAACTTATCCCTGGTTTCAGATGTTGTCAGGTTACAGGTCTTATAGTTAATGGAACATTCTCTAAATGATAACACCTTTTTTCACACAATCCAGTTTTGAAAACTAAAATTAAATTTGTAATATTCCCCCTTTGACACATTTATATATCTATATATACATGTGTCACTTTTGGCTTAGTTGTCTTCTGCTGCAAGAGAACAGTCAAATTACTGTTGCTGGAATAAACATTTTGTGAAGCCCAAAACTGTTATTGGTTAGTTGTTAGTTGTTAGTGTTGTTATTGTGTGATTATTTCATAGGAACATGTAAAGAAAAAAGAAGAGAAATTATGCAGCATCCGCATCTCCTGTAACAAAAAAGAATTAACAAAATCGCAGGCGCTTAGTCGTCAAGGATGGTCAAGTCAGTCAAGTCAGTTTGGATTTGTGATCACTATTACCTTTGATTAGGCCTTCATTTTGTTTTTAAGAGAGCTCTTTAAGATTTTTGGGAATTCATGGCAGAATTTGGTTTCTTCTTTCTAATTACAATTGAGGAGGGTTTTTTTGGTATCAGTTGGACTTTTCTTAGGACATGTTTGTCATTAAACTCACTGCAATGATGAGGCAAAAAACACAAAATAAATACAAAATTTTTCAAAAAGGAAATATAAAGAAACAAAGAAATGTAGACAATGAGTGGATCAGTTGAAACTGCATCCTGTCATTTTCTTGTTGACACAGTTTACAATGGTTTAGCTGTTACACACATATTTTCTGATGTCACATATTTCACACCACACAGTTTGGCTGATCAGGTCTAAGGACACACAAATGTACAGTTCACTTCTTGTGTCACGCTCTGTTCTTAACCATTTTCTTTCTTTTCTTTTTTTTCAGATTTTCTTTTCAGTTTTTGTTTTGTTTTTCTTTTTCATTTTTTTCCTTTTTTTTACTGTTTTTTTTTTCTTTTTTTCACACTTAACATTGCGAGTGAATTAGAGCATACTGTTGACATTACGTACATTTATATTTGTCTGCATTTTGCTGTCACATAATATCTTCATTCTTCTGAATTTACTCTCCCTCATGAAAAAAGTTCATCTGTCCTTACACTCAACTACACAGGGATTCTCACCCTTTTGCCTTTTACCAGTTAGTAACTCTAGACAGGAGTTTCACCTAGTGACTGTTCGCTAAATAGCAGGGACTTTCACCCGTTTGACTGTTTACTAGCAAGTTACAACTAGAGGGGAATTTCACCCATGACTGTTTGGTAGTTCACTGTAATGACTCCTAAACCTCACTCTGGAGAATAAATTAAAGTATGTCCCAATACTAGATATTATACAAAGCAAAAAGTAGCACAACTAAACCCGTGCACCTTTAAAATGCAGAGGGCTTATGGCGTAGAGGACACTCCCGTCTCCAATGTCCAGCTTGACAACAGATGAAACAAGGTTCATTGAAAAATCTTGTCTTGTTCTTTCGATGGACTCTCCTCCCATATTTGCTCTGCTTATGTGTTGGCTGATGAGTCTGTAGTTGTCTATGTAATTGTGAATTCACTCTGTGATTTTCATGTTGTTGGGTCTTATTGTACATAGTCACTGCTGCCATATGCAGTTGTTTCTGAATTCTTTCTTGCTTCATTATTTTCTTTCTGTTTATTTCTTCATATGCATGTGTGGTGTGTCTTTTCAGTTCAGTTAGGCGAGCAGCATTCCAGCCAATGCAGGTTTTCCTCACAGCTGAAGAAATGTCTGTTTTTAGTCCATTAATGAAATAGTTACACAAATATGTTTCCCAAACATCACGAGTCACACCTATGTGATCAGGTCCTGTAAATCCACTGTGGGTGTTATATACTTCTGTTAAACGTGTGAGAAACTCTTCAGGGTCCTCAGTGTCTCTTTGTTTGCAGGATTGGATTTTGTCAGTATCGATAGAGGCAGGAAAGGCTTTTGTGATAGCTGTGCAGATGTTATTCACAGCTTCTCTATACAAAGCATTGGAGTCATGCTTCCAATCAACATGATTGCATCGCAGTTCAGTGTTTTGAAGTTGATCAGCTATTTTGTGCCATTCAGTAGGTTTCATTTTCAGGATCAATACTCTCCTTAGTTCTCTCATAGTAGGTTTGAAATCTTGACAAAAAGTGATAAGTTCTTTAGCAAAAGTCTGAGCTGATGCTGTAGGATCGAGCAGATGTTGAGATGCTGCAGATATTTCAGAAGAAATCCAAGGGTGGAAAACTAATGTTGAACCTTGTGGACCAGAGACTTCAACCATTGGCATAGAGTACATTGTGTCTTCTTCAGCACAGCTCACTTTGCTTGTTTCCATCTGTATTTTCACGTGTCCATTACTGTCCTGCGTTGTAGAGTTATTTGGTGAAGGATCAGACAGACAGGTTGGATGGGGGTTGTTCAGATCTGGATCAAACTTCAGTACAGTCAACTGTTGAGACAAAGAGTTCTGTGAGTGGGGCAGTTTCAGCTCACACATTTCAGTTGCATCTTCAAAGAGAAGAGGCTTGTGCATAGTTTTTCTGATTTTGACTTCAGCTTCGTCTTTCCACATTTTTAAACATTCCTTGTAATTTTCGATGTTTTCTAATTTTTTTTATCAAAAATGTTATTTTTTCTCTCATTTCGACTTCAATTTCACATAATTTGTTTTCCAATGCATGAACATTTTTTAAACTGAATGCACCAAATTCTGAAGTCTTCTTATCTTCATGTTTTCTTCTAATAAACTCAACGATGGGGCGTCCTGGAGGGGAATACTCCCTTGAACTTTTGCTCCCCATTTTAGATGTTTTAGCACTAACTTCCAGTAGTCCCAAAAGTGAGGAAATCAGGAGTGGTGGAGAGCCATTGTTGCTTGGATTGTATTAGCAGCACGTTGTTAGGGCAACATAATGGTACACACATGAGATTTTGGACCCAAAAAGACTGAAAAGTTGTGAGATGAATCAAAAATGCTATAGGATCAAAACTATGGCCGTTGGGTATGTTTAGTTAAGCATTTTGCATTTCCAAAATACATTCTCCTTTGATTCACCAGTCTTTGTAGATGAAGATACAAATGGAAAGAAGTCTGTATTGGGAAAGTTCACCAAGTAAACCTTGTTCAAATCCAGCGGTGGTGATCCAGGACAGAAACCAATGTCCGTCCATGTTCCTGTTCGAAAGATCTGTGCATCAGGACAGAAACCAAAAGGAAGACAAAATCCCATCTTCACTGTGTTCTGGACGACCACTCGTGGATCCCGCTTCTGACACCATTACTGTTGTGGAAAAATTACAGTTGTAGATGAAAAGTAATCCATTTACAAAGCTCGGTGAGTTTTGCAATACAGGAAAAAAGGTTTATTGTTTGTTGCAGCAGATACAGACAGGACAGGGCCCAGGCCTGTCCTGGCCACAGACCGGTAGCCTCCTGCCCTCTCCCCCAGTTCCCCTCTCCCTCTAACTCCAAGTTTCAACCAACCACCCACCCACCAGCCACCACCCCGAGCATCTGAGCTCTGACTATTTTATACCAGAATGACAATGCTACATACATTTCAAAGCAGAGTGACTTTGTTTCACACCCATATGATAATGAACTTTTACACTTAGACAGGTAGAACAACAGGGAGTTTCTTGTGGGATGGAGACAGAGCTTCACACATGTTAATGTCTCGTCTGGGTCTGGCAGACTGACACAGATTAAATGCTTTTAAAATACACAACATGACTATACTTAAATTTCTATCACAGGACCATAGTTTCAGTTTCATCATGAGGAGGATTGTTTCTGCAGGACAAAGTTGGTTAAGTTTTATGAGACTCAAAATCCCTTCACTCTCCACATTTCTTGTGTTTTAGACTCTGTATTGGACAAACCCATAGACACAGCACCAAACACGAGCTGGACCACTGCTGTTCATCTGCAGAGTCGGATCTGAACATCTCATGATGTTTGCTCTGGAGGGACTGTGAGGACAGGGGCGTGATGAGAGAGAAAGGGTCACGAGGTCAGATTTTTATGAAACAATAAACATTTAGTTTTACATTTGCAGTTTGGAGACAAACCAAAGCACTTAGAGGACGACAGAGGACTACAGGCCAGTGTCCCATCAGAGCACAGTCTGAATGCAAAACAGGCACGTTTTTTCTTGTTTGCAGTTTCTGTAAAGCTTTGGGCCCAGGATTTAAAACATTTTCCACCAGGATTGAATCTGAAACTGAGTATTTCTTATCAGAAAGCACCGGTGGCTCTGTGCACATTAAACAGCAGGACTGACAGTGGGGGCCGATGTGGCCCCAGAGCTGTGGGTGAGTAATTGATTAATCAGGATCATTTTGATCCAATCTTGCAAAGTTTTCAAATACTGCCCCCTGGTGTATGTGAGTGTGATTCAGCTCGATGCTCGTGTCTTTTCTGCAGATGAGCAGTGAGCAGGACTCCAGTGGAGATGAGGCCTAATGTGGAATAGAAGTGTGTTTCCTCTTGGAGGGAGCTGTGTTTTAAGGACTCTCAGCACAAATATCTCCTCATGAGCCTCTTCACACACAGTTCTTCCACCTGGTCAAACTTTAACTCACTTGTGTTTCATCTCGAGAAGGAAATGTGACCCTCAAAGATGACCCAGTGTTTTTATACATCACTGACAGATTGTTTGACTAAATACTGTTCCTTTAAATATCCACGTGTCCAGACCATTTCCTCTCGTCACCAAATGAAGTTTGTGATGATCCTGTGTGGAACTAAATGCACAAGGTCCAGAAATGCTGCTGAGTTTCCTGTTTTGTGCAGTGTTATGTCTTTGTTTACCTTAAATCTTTACTTGTTTTGTTATGGATTTTTTGACCTAAGCTTTTTAACAACATCTTATTATTCATGAGTGTTTCTTTTGTTTGTGCCTCCAGCCCCTTTGTCTAGAGTAAACAGTTTGATTGTGATGGTATAAATACACTGTATGTATATATGTTTGTGTGTATATATGTTTGTGTGTGTATATGTTTGTGTGTATATATGTTTGTGTGTATATATGTTTGTGTGTATATATGTTTGTGTGTATATATGTTTGTGTGTGTATATGTTTGTGTGTATATATGTTTGTGTGTATATATGTTTGTGTGTGTATATGTTTGTGTGTATATATGTTTGTGTGTATATATGTTTGTGTGTATATATGTTTGTGTGTATATATGTTTGTGTGTATATATGTTTGTGTGTGTATATGTTTGTGTGTATATATGTTTGTGTGTATATATGTTTGTGTGTATATATGTTTGTGTGTATATATGTTTGTGTGTATATATGTTTGTGTGTATATATGTTTGTGTGTATATATGTTTGTGTGTATATATGTTTGTGTGTATATATGTTTGTGTGTGTATATGTTTGTGTGTATATGTTTGTGTGTATATATGTTTGTGTGTATATATGTTTGTGTGTATATATGTTTGTGTGTATATATACCATCAGGAGAACAGTTCTTTGACGATTGTGCACAATTGATTCAATAAACCAGACTTTTTAATTCAAGACAAATTCTCTGTTAATTTTATATTATAAAAAATTTTACTATTAAAAATTCCACAACAGTTTTTCGTCACAAACAGGATGGACATGGTCAACACAACAGAAAACACAAATACGTACCCTAGTGCTGTGAGGAGATCTGCAGCCGTCCATTTAAAACATTTAAAATGTTTAACCCTCACGACTCCCCGCCCAAATGTGTTGGAGATTGTCTCGTGCAGAACACAAGTCTCTATAAACCTTTAGCCCCAACTGGACCCTGGGGCCAATGTAATAAAGACTGACAGTCATTTTCAAAATGGTATTAATGCTTTTCATGTCTAAATGTTGAGTTCAATAGGGCTCAAAGCCTTTAGTCGTTTAGTAAAACTGAAAAAGATGCACAGCCGCAGAAAGAAGAAAACACTGAGAGACGCCACATGAATTCAGTCTTTTACAAACAAATTCACCATAGACCAGCATTTGTCATTGGACTTTGAGTCATGGATCATTGAGATTTGAGCAGTGAGAGCTTTTAGTAAAGCCACGCCCTCTTTTAGTCGAGTAATCGATGTGTGGACAGGGACGACCTCTGTGCTCTTCTCTGAACTGGATTTAACAAAGGTTTGATTGACTTGTTCTGCTGTGACTCTTCCTCCTCTCAGTGTGAAGTATTTGAACACTCCGGTCAGTGGTTCTGGTGGCTTTCAGCGACACTCATCCCAGGTCGGTGTGTAGAGCTCGATGGAGCGACACACATCTTAATCTGGTGAGATCCAGGTTAATGAAGAACTGGACGTACAGGTTCTGTTAAAACACGCCCTGTGCCTCACCCACACAGAGACGTAGAAACATCAACAGCAGATAACAGGACCAGGCCAATGTAAACAGATTTTAAAAATGCATCAGGCACAGACGAGGAGAGGCGTTTAACTGCATCAGGAAAATAACAGTTATGTGTTTGGACTTTTACTCACTCATTTTAGATCAGCAGCAGTGTTGAAATTAACTCACATTAACACGTTACAACAGCAACAAATGACAGTAATATATTTAACAATCACATACATAACATTACATACAAATACATATACTACATATACATGAAACTGAGGCAGAAATGGGTTGATTAAAACCTAATAAAAATAACTATTATCAAAATAAACTACATAAAGCCAAATAGAAAAGATACACCCTAAACCCAAACACCTGATAAATAAACTACATAAATGTACCACTCGTTTACATAATTAATACAAGGCTGTTCATTTCTGTGATCCTGATTCAAGCTACAGCTGGTTCAGGTATCACACTTTTAATGTAAACCTCTCCTTAAACACACTGTCCTCCTTCATGTTCCAGCACCAGTTCATTTTAACACTAAAGTGGGCGTGACCAGATTTATGATTCATCTTGTTCTGAAGCACTAAAATGTCTACAGCACCAACTCTACTGGTTTAGATTCATACTTTTATTTAAAACTACAGCAGCTTTAACAGGTTTCAGGGGCCCTTTTGAGTTGAAGTCCTTGTTGACCCTTAGAACTTCACTGACTCTGGTTATTACTTCACAGGACAATTCACTGATCACAAACATAGTGTCTTTAGTGGTTTGGTCACTCTAGCTCTGGTCTCCCTTACATTTTATCTGAGTGGTCACTGGTCATAAGGCTGTGGTTGACCTGGGAGTCGCTGCAGAAGTGACTTGATTTCTCTGAGCTCCTCCAGGACCCGGGTGTAGTGTTCTTTGGCCTCAGAAAGCTCCACGTCTCCAGGGAAGCGTGTGAGGATGGACGCTCTGAGCCTGTTTTCTAAGCTCATGAGATGTTCTGGCAGTGCTCCGTCAAATTCAGCTTGAAACTCAACCAAAGCCGCGATGAGGGCATCCAGTTTGACCCGGAGAGAATCCATGAGTTTATGAATTTCTTTTGTTGTTCTTCTAAACCTCCGGTCAATGTCCTCGCATTCTGGAGGATTATGTTGGTAATAAAAGTAGCATCCTGCAGCAGCAGCCGTCAGCCCCAGACTGTATCCTTTGGTGAAGGGAGCCGCCACGATCCCACTCAGAGCTGCAGTTCCTGAGGCCGCTTGGCCCCAAGTGTGGAGTGTGTTGTTTTGGCGCTGCCGTTGGTGTCTGTCCGAGTCCAGTTTTCCCACTCGGCCGATGAGGTTCTCCATACAGCTCCTCTGCCGGTCGAACTCTCAGATGAAATCAGAGGAGCTCTGAGTCAGGGCTCTGTGGGCCGCACTCAGCCCCATGTTTAGGTCTGAACAGGACAAGGCCAAAGGGCGACTGGACATGACCAACACACATGAGCTTTCGAAACATTAGACATGTATTACAATCATATTAAAATATTAAAGACATTTGAAATACACAAGTTTGACCTGTGTTACCTGCTGTTTCCTCAGCTGCAGTCGCTCTGAGTGCCACAGTCAAGAGCTTTACCTAAAATATAACTGTGATATAACATCATGTGCCAGTGGAAAGTCCAGTTTGGTGAGTTTTACTCTCTATCTCCAGCCTTAAGTAATCACAATAACATGTAGAAAGAGATCTGAGTCTTTTACTCTATTTTAAGACTATTGTTGGTTGGAGGAGGCGTGTCCATGATGCCTCACCCAGAATGCAGCGGTGCAGCTGTGGGTTTTGTTGTGGTGTGATGTTCACACTCTCTGACGCACCAGACCACATGTTCACACCATAACTATTCATTTATTAAAGGGAAAAGGACACAGTCTGGAGGATGGTGACAGGTTCTTTTTGGTCTTTTCCACCTGAGTGCAGTTCCACGTCTCACCACTGCAGGGCGCCACAGTGCAGCACTTCATCTGAATCAAACTCATGAACAAGTATGAAACTAAAGCTCAGGTTTGACTAAAATAAAACACAATTATCAGGAAAACGATGAAGAGATTATGTGATTTTAGTAAAGATTTGTTTAGTTTTAAGACATTTATAAAAATACATATGTGACCAGGTGTAAAATGACACCAGCAACTTCAAAAAAATTAAGTGGCTCTCCCACAGCAGCAGTCTCTTCAGCTGGGCAGAACTCCTCTTCACCACTACTGTTGTCTTAAAAGTCAAAAAGGCTAATAAAAAAATAAAATAAATAAAAAACTGCAAAATTTACCAGGATATCCCACTTCTGACACCAAAAACAATCACAGTGTGTGGCCAGGTGTAGAGTGAATAGACCAGACACCAGCAACTCCAAAAAAATTAATGTGGCTCTTTTTTTTCCCGACTGTCCCCAGCAGGAGAACAGCATTAAATTTAGGTTCAATTTGGATTTTTAAAAAACAGTTTCTTTGTAATAATCAACAGTAAAGATAAAACACATAAGACAAAAGACAACACTAGTGGCTTATCCTATAAAACATGGAATAACACTTAGTTTACATTCAAATAGCAACGGGACAATAGAAATGGAATTACAGTGAAACTTCAACTCACGTTAAAATGGCGGACAGACTGCCCAGAACAACTTAGCACGCAGAAGAACCCTGGACAGTGCTATGTCCCTCTGAATAAATCACAAATGCCCCAGCAGAGCATCAACTGGGAGATGGGGGTGTATTCTGAACAACATGTAGTAAGGGGAGTAACCAGTCGATGAGTGTGGGGTCACATTATAAGCATACACAAGTTCAGCTAGGTGTTCAGGCCAGCGGCGCTTTTTTTCAGGGGGCAGAGTTTTCAGGAGGTCATGTAAGGTTCTGTTAAATCTCTCGCACTGGGGGTTTCCTGTGATGAGGTGTAGTGGGGGTCTTTTTTACCCCCTCGCTGTCTGACATTTTGTAAAGTCTGTCTTTAAGTTACAGTCCCTGGTATCCTTGAACTCTCTGGAACTGTTGCAGCGTGTACTCTCACACAGGAGCAGTCTCGTCAGCTGGGCAGAACTCCTCTTCATCACTACTGTTGTCTTAAAAGTCAAAAAGGCTAATAAAAAATAAAATACATTTTTTTTTTAAGCGAAATTTACCAGGATATCCCACTTCCGACACCAAAACAAACAGAACAACTTATCACACAGATGAACCCTGGACAGTACTATCTCCCTCTGAATAAATCACAAATGTACAAGGTCGGTCACAAAATAATAAAACATTCTTAAATATTCTAAACAATTACATTGAATTAATTTGAAGTTAACACTCACGCCGTCACACAGCTCCGTGTTTCCGTTACGTGAGACGTTACACTTTTCACAGGATGAAAAATTTGAATCTCAATCCTTGGGTCTACAACTAAATGAATAATCTTAAAATAGGACACTCATTACAGCATTAATCAATATTAAAGATTATTTTTGTGCTCAACCCATTCAAACTCACATTTTTACTCCTCACACTCACCGTTTTCTGTCTGGTTCTCATTGAGGCACTTTGATAGAACAGTGAACAGTGAGGTCTCCAGAAGCAGAACAGTGAAATTATGACTCGAGTATATAATATATAAAATAATATCTGAGTCCTCACTCCCTAAAGCCCAGACCTGCATCAGGACTCAGTGCTGGTGCAGCCTCTGCAGCTCAGGGAGAGACACACGTTTGAAGAAACAACAGAAACATAAAAGTATTCAGAGTTCATGGAGTAGATACAAAGCGTCACAAACAGAGGTTATGCACTAGAGTCACTGGATTTGGAAAATGCTCGTCCACATTCTGAGGCACAACTATGGACAGAGGAACGTTCTTGTCTCATTGTTGGACTCAGACATGTTCTTTAAGGAGAGAAAGGATCAGTTCATCTGAGTCTGATCCAGAGTCAGTCTCAGTGACACATGAGTGTCTGCAGTGTCTCTGTGGATCCTCCTCTCTGCTTTTACACTGAGAGTTTGGTGTTTTAGAGTCAGGGACAAATGAAATATTCAGCAGAGCTGTTGATTTTTATATTTGTTATTAACTGAGCCATATTCCTCTATTCTCTGATCTGTTCTTTTATTTCCTCGTCACAAACAGACCTGGAGTTGTGTTTTGTTTCATTCACACATGTTTAACACACAAACCTGCACAGAGCATTTTGATCTTTGTAGATGTTACAGACTAATAATAAAGTGTGACTCAAACATGTGAATGAAACAAAACACAACTCCAGGTCTGTTTTTGAGGAGGAAACAACATTAGAACATGGATTAGAGCTCATAAGAGTGAGACAGGAGTTTTAAACTGAAGCAGCTCTTTCACATTTTAAATTTAGTCTTTCTTTCTTGACAGAATTTCTAGGTGTAGTCGTGAGCCGGAGGGGGTCCAGTTCAGAGGCCAGAGGGGGTCTGGTTCAGGGGCCAGAGGGGGTCTGGTTCAGGGGCCAGAGGGGGTCTGGTTTGGGAACCACAGGATCATCTCTGCTGTTTGCAGATGATGTTTGTCCTGATGCTTCAGGACCTGCAGCTCTGGGGCAGTTTGAGTCGAGTGTGAAGTGTCTGGATGAGAATCAGCTCCTCCAAATCTGAGGCCATGGATCTCAACTGGAAAAAGGTGGCGCCCTCTGCAGGTGGAGAGTCTCTGCCTCAAGTGGAGGAGTTCAAGTATCTCAGGGTTTTATTCACAAGTGAGGGAAGGATGGAGCACAAGATTGACAGGCGGATCACGTCGAGAGGAACCAGCTGAGGTGGCTCGGGCATCTGCTCAGGATGCCTCCTGGACACCTCCCTAGTATTTGGCAGCAGCCTTGTTTTTCGCACTCATTCGATCTCTCATTTTCTCCAGTTTCTGAATCTTTTCTCTTTCTCCCTTTTCCTTCATTTTCTGAATGAGAAAATCCAGATGAGCAGAAGTGGACACTGAGTCCACGTTCAGAGCGATCTTCTCCAGCTTCTCCACCAACTCAAAGACCTGATCCAGACACTGGTCTTTGGCTTGTTGAAGGTTGGACATTTCCTTCTCCAGATCCTGCAGCAGACTGGTCTTCTCCTCACTGTTAGTTTTGTTTTGTTTATATTTGGCCTTCATTTCTTCAGTGGTCTTTTCCACTCTTCTGGTCTTAGTCACATATCTCTTATTTTCTTTCACATGAGCGTCCACTGGACACTTCCCAGAACAGGAAGTACACTTTCCATCTCTCATGATGTGACACCAGCTTGGACTCCAGGCCCAGGTGCATCCTGGGTAATGACAGTTCTCTTCACAAATATTACAGGTCACAGCTTTGTTGTCCCACCAGTGGTTTATTCCTTCTTTCTCTTTGTAGGTTTCTTCTATGTAAAATTTAAAGTTTTTGTTCTCCTCCATCCCTTCTTTAAATCGTGCCAGTTCCTCTCTGTTCTTCCTGATTACCTCCTGCCTCATTTCCACCTCTGTCACTCGTTCCTTTAGGTTCTGGACACAGGCCGTGAGTCTGATTCTCTCTTTCATCACCTCCACTGTCGTCTTCACAGACTGAGGTTTTGTTGTTTCCAGAAACTTTGTGAACTTCTTCATTCCCTTGTTTGAAGTTTTAAATGCATGTTGTGCCGCTTCCTCTTCATCACTGTCATCTTCAATTGTCTCATTTTGGGAGTTGTTGAAACGGAAATGCACTCGTTCATTTTTTGAATCTCTGGCACAAAGAATCTTTGCCTCCTCCAGAGCTTTAAGAGCATTTCTTGGTTTTCTTCCATCTGAGTGAGTCATCATCACCACAATCTTCTGCTCCATGTCTTTGCCAAACAGAGACGTGACAGAGTTAAAGACATAAGCCAACCTCCCATCCAGTCTGTTCTCTGTGGCCTTCATGACCAAACCCACAGCATTGACTGTGTCCACTCCCTCAGGGTGACTGAACAGCTCTTTCAGTTTTTCTGTGATTACTTTGTCGTATTCTATTCCTTTGGTGTCTCCATATCCTGGAGTGTCGATGATGGTCAGAGAATAAGGGACAGTTTTTCTCTCAAATCCAAATATTTCATAAACAGACACAGCAGAAGTTTGACTTTCAGACTGGGGTCTGTCCTTCTCGTCTGAGATGACCTCAAACCAGACTTTGTCTTCAAACTCCACCCCCATCACAAAGTTGACCAGGGCGTTGATCAGAGTGGACTTCCCTGACCCAGTCTCTCCCACCAGGAGGATGGTCCTGTTCAGAGACATTGGATCACATTTTCCAAGAGTAAATCTCCTCAGTTTAGATTCTTCATCTGATTCTTTGTCCAGATTAACTCTTTTCAGCTGCAGTTGGTATCGAGCAGGAGGTCCATCATGTATCTCTTTACTTTCTTCAATCCACTTTCTAAACTCTAAAGCTCTATTTTTCCTAGGGGGAATGAGAAAATACAAATATTGTTTAATGGGTCAAACAGCTATATTTTTCATTGTTTCAGACATAATCCTGCCCACAGACTGCAGCGTTGATGCTTTAACCTGGCACCAGCATCTCTATGACTTTGTCTCCTTCACTGTCGTCTGTATGTCCCCCTCATCTGAGGCAGTAAAATAATCACACCTCACTGGAGACACAGACATAAATATACATTAGACCTGTATTCTACTAATTGTTGTTTCTGTCTAAACAGCTGACTTGCAAAAAACACTAATGGTTCTTAGCAGTATTAGGAGGATTAACATTTTGAGCTGGACAAGTTTCATAAAACTGTAAAAGACAAACTCTATTTAGAGGAGTGTGGCACAAAATATCTTTAAATGGTCAAACACCACACAAGTAAAGGTCTTAAGACTGTTTAGGAGAGATTTTGTGTACA